>NW_004444011.1:2401839-2404148 GCF_000243295.1 Trichechus manatus latirostris | reverse complement strand
TGAGACCAGTGGAGTATCTTAGATGGCTGCTCACAGGCTTTTAAGACCTCAGACGCTACTCACCAAGGTAGAATATAGAACATTGTCTTTATAAACTGTGTTATGGCAATTTAGCTAGATGTTCTCCGAGACCATGGTCCGCACAGCCGTCTGCCCAACAGTTCAGTCCCTCAGGGAGTTTGGATGTGCCTATGGAGCTTCCATGACCTTCCCTTGTATAAGTTGTGCTGGCTTTCCCAGTATTGTCCACACATTTTTTTAAAACCAGTATCCTGAAGCCTTGATTCAAAGTCACCCAGACAACCTGATTTCATTGAGTTTCTCAATTCTTCCATGGCCTTAAGTCTTTGCTAGCATAATGCCTCACAAATGGCTAATACATTGCTGTGCTAAGCAGCACTTCTGCTGTCTGCAATTCACCAGCGAATAAAGTACCTCACAAGGGAACCATTGAATTAAATTGGGCACAGTGGACTGGCTGTGTTCTCTCTTACTATGGAATGACTTCACATTCTTTGTTCCCAAGTGAAATAAAAATTCCTCTATTTGTGGCTAGACTTGCATTCTGAAGGCGTTTGGGGACTTATGATTCTTCGAGATGGAAGGCAGGAGCAATGAAGCTTCTAACCAAATTTAAATTGCCACACTGGCTTTTATAGCTGTTTCTGTTGATGGGGGAGTTAATTGCCTATGCGTTTAATTTTTAACTATTGGTCTGAACTGGAAACTGAAAAGTTGACAAAATTAGAAAAAGGTCAGAAGAGAACAAAAGAAAACAATGGAGAAAATAGAAACTGAGAATGATTTGGCTTGTAATACCAAATATTTTTATCATTACTATATTTGGTAAGATGGCCAGTCTTTCTAAAATTTGTATTTTGTACAAGTTTGTATATATTGTTACAAAAATCCATTAGGAGGCATTTATCTTGAATGCATTCCTCTAGTTTAACTAATAGATTGGTTGCTAGAGACGCCGTTTTCAAAATCTGAAAACAAACATTCAAAGAATTACAGTGTTAACAGTGTGTTCTATAGGTAATGCTAAAGTGTATACACTTTGCCCTTATGTGATTAGTGCATTGGCCTGTGAGTTAATTGACTTGGAATGTACCTGAATAAGAAGATAGTAATTCCTGTCTTGCTAATGAAGGAGGAGAAATTCAGTCAGATGGGACTTAGTGTTAAACTCTGAGGAATACTCTCAACTTTTGATCCTAGAACACACCTGTGGCAACCCTTGGAACTGTGATTGAGGTGGAGGGTCCAGGGAGATTCAGAAAGACCGAAGTCTTTTTATAAGGTTACTTTATTTTACTTTTTAAAAAAATATATTTTGTTATTTGCAGGAAATTGTTTGGAAGTGTCAATGCCTTATTAAATACATGTTCCACTATGTAAATATTCAGTGTCTAATGTTTGTTTTGCTACAATATTTTCTTAGTCTTTGGAAACCCTGAAGAATAAAATATTATTGATAGCATAATATAATATTTGATGATCTAGAAGCCAATGTGTCTAATAAACCAATGACAGTAATTATAAACATGTCTTTATGTTGACAGAAATGAAACAATGAAAATAGCACACAAAATAAAACTAATATGAGAGACATTTAATACATACTAATTTAGTAATAACTACATGTAAATTATTTCCTATTTACCATCCCTACCGCACTAAAAACGTTTTATGATCATCCTCCCTGGTAGTTTGAATGAAATGCTTGTAAATTTTGTTTTAGTTTTTTTAATTGTACTTTAGATGAAGGTTTACAGAACAGTTTCTCATTAAACAGTCAGTACATGTATTGTTTTATAACATTGGTTGACAATGCCACAACATGTCAACACTCTCCCTTCTCGACCGTGAGGACCTTTATTTGGTGAAAATATACATAGCCAAAGTTACACCATTTTGTAAGTTTCTACATGTATGATTCATTGACACTGATTACATTCTTCCAGTTGTGCTGCTATTCTCAACTATCCTTTTCCAAATTATTCCATCACCATTATCTTCAACTCGCTGTCCCCTAGGCTTTCCATCAAACCTTCTGAGTTGCTATTGTTAATTTGATCTCACATAGATAATTCTTTTTATATTTGTACCTTAAATGAAGGTTTGCTAAACAAATAGTTTCTCATTAAACAGTTAGTACACATATTCCCCTATGACAATGGTTAACAACCCCATGACATGTCAACATTGTCCCTTCTCAACCTTGGGTTCCCTATCACCAGCTTTCCTGTCCCCTCCTGCCTTCTAGTCCTTTTCCCTGGACTGCTGTGCCTCATTAGTCCTGTTTT
>NW_004444011.1:2389060-2400860 GCF_000243295.1 Trichechus manatus latirostris | reverse complement strand
GTGGTGCTGACGTTTTCTTTGTTCCTCTTACTCTCCTGTGCTGAGTTCCTTTTGTTTGTGGATTTTTTGTTTGATTTTTTTGTTTTTGTAGGTTTTGTTTTTACTGAGACTTCATGTTTTTCTTCTTTATTTTGGTGAGTATGTTTGTTAACTTTCTTTGTGGTTACCTTGAAATTTACCCTTATTTTCCTAGATTTGAACCAGTCTACTATTACTTATTATCGCTTGACTTCCTCTCCATTAGAAGGTTCTGTACCTACACTGTTTATTCCCTTTTTATTGTTCTGATGCTGTTGTCATTTACAGAGTAACCTCTCTGGTTCCCTTTTGTAATTCTTTTGGTTTTGCATAGTCCTTAAGAATTCATTTCCTAGGTTGATATCTGTCTAGTACAGTCCTGTGTCCTGTATTCAGCCTGTGGTCTGATATTGTTTGTTCTCAGATCGAAGTACTTCCTTTAATGAGTCTCACACATTTGGTTTGGTTTTTACATAGTCCCTTAATTTCTGTTTATCTGGAAATGGCCTAATTTCACCATCATATTTGAACGAGAGTTTGCAGGGTATATTATTCTTGGCTGGCAATTTTTTTCTTTCAGGGTTTTATTTATGTCATCCCATTGCCTTCTTGCGTGCATGGTTTCTGCCAAATAATCCAAGCTTAGTCTTATTGTTTCTCCTCTGTATGTGACTTTTTGTTTTTCTTTTGATGCTCTCAGGATTCTTTGTTTGTCTTTGGTTTTAGCGAGTGTGATTATGATATGCCATGGTGATTTTCTTTTGGGGTTTATCCTATATTGGGTTATTGAGCTTCTTGGATAGTCAGCTTTTCATCTTTCATGACATTGTGGAAGTTTTCTGTCAGCAATTCTTCAATGATCCTCTCTGTGTTTTCTGTTTTCTCCCCCTGTTCTGGATCTCCGATCACTTGCAGATTTTTTGCTTTTGATTGTATCCCACATAATTCTCAGGGTTTCTTCATTTTTCTTTGTTATTTTTTCTGATTTTTCCTCAGAGTTGTATCCAAGTGTTTTTATTCAATTTCGCTGATCCTATCTTCTATCATTTCAAACCTGCTCAGCCCTTCTATGACTGTCCATTTCTGAAATCTTGTTTATCTTTTGGATTTCTAATTGTTGTTTTTGTGTGTTTTCTAGTTGTGAATTTATTGTAACATTTTGTTCCTGTGTTATTTTCTTGAATTCTTCCATTTTTTTTTGTCTGTTTTTTCCGTGAATTTGTCTGCATTTTCCATGAATTTGTCTTTTTTTTTCCTCATTTTTGTCTGCTTTTTGCTTCAACTCTTGGATAATTCTTAATATTAAAGATTTGTATTCCCTCTCAGGAAGTTTGAGTGCTTTTCTTCTACTGGAAGGTCATCTGATGTTTTATTTTGGATGCCTACTGGAACCATCCTGTCTTGTTTTTGTAAATATTTTGATATTGTCTGCTGTCTTTGGGGCATTCAGTGGTTATTTTCCTCATTTATTTATTGTAGATTTGTTTGTTTCATCCTGCTTTTTTGTTTTATTTGGTTATGTCTGAGCAGGTGGGTTGTGCGTCCTTTGTTGTTTGCTCATCTGTGGGCATGATACTTTTCACCTCCTTCTTTAATGGGCAGGGGTAGTCACTCAAGTATGGTAGAGCAGGGAGGTCCAGCTGAAGGGGAGTTGCTGGGATGGGTTGTTTGTGGCATATACCAGGGCTGACAGTGCGGACCGGGAATCAGTGCAGGGCAGGTTCCAGTAGGTTGTGCCTGTGCTGCTTGGGAGTTTGATGTTCAGTGCACAGTGCAGATAGGCAGGGAGGAGTGGGTAGATTGTTATGTGTGGAGCTAAGATGAGTGTGGGAAAGAAGAGAGAGAGGAGAGAGGAACAGGGGCCAAAAACATACACACAAATGAAAAAGAGTGCTAAGGGAGCTTGCTATTGGAGTACAGAGATGAGAGACTGAGAAATGGGGAAAAGCAAAAATGAAAGAAAAGTGTAAAAGAAAAAAATGAATAAATGAAGAGATTGGAAATGAAGAAAGACAAAAAGGGAATGAGAGAAGAAAACTAAACAAAGGAAATAAAAACAAAAAAACAAGGAAACAAAAAAGAAAAAAGAAATGCCCCCAGGAATGTACTTGTGCATCTGTACAGAGTAAGGGACTAGCTTCCAAGCTGCGCAGTACTGCCCAGCTAGAAGGGGCTCCCAAGCTGAGAAAAGAAAAAGAAAACAAACAAACAAATCAATACAGAACAAATCATAGCAAACAAAGAAAAATGCACCGGGGGTCCTACCAGCATGGCGGCACGGGCCAGGAAGTAGTTTCACAGTGAAGCAGTGTTTTGCAACCTTTCAGGAAGAAGCAAAGTTGGCGCACGGAGCCAGGTATTTGAGAGAAAGGAGGGGGAGGTGGTGAGACGTAAGGAAGAAATCTAAAGAAGCGGAGAAAAGCAACACCAACAGCCAACAAATGGCACTCAGGGAGCTGGCCAGTGCGGGTGGGTGGAATCCAAGTGGCACTGGGCGGAAGCTCGTGCTTCCTGGCCAATAGACTGTGGCTGCAGGAAGCAGAGGAGGCTAAGTGGGGTTGAAGAAGGGTAGGGACGTGGGAAAGCCTATATCATGGGTTACCGGTTGTTCTGTCTCCTGCTGGAAGCTCCATGAAGCTGCTTTCTTGTACCTCCTGTTTACTGATCTCCGACAGGAGTCCAAGATGGCGAATCCGTGCTGCGGTAGCTGATAGGCGACCTCTGCATATATCTCTCCTCACGCTCTGTTCTTGTTCAGTTTCTTATTCCATTCAGTGCTCAGCTGAGTTCTTTATCTCTTCATTTGATGCTTAGGGTTTCAGGATTGATGAGTGACTCTGTTTGACTTAGTTTTTCTGATCTTTGCTGCAGAAGGACAGTGTGGTGCTTCTGACTATAGTGCCATGTTACTTGGAAGTCCTGAAATGCTTGTAAATTTAAGGATTGTTTATCACCTGTATTTATTCACTTTACATTTTTAAAACCTTTCTCCTGTATCTCAGTATCCTTTTATTTCTTTTTTTCTATTCTCACTCTTCTCTTTTTCTAATTCTCCCCAAGATTAGTGACTCACATTTATTAAAACTAAAATTTTTGTAATTGCTGAAAAAGCACAGAAGGAAAGTCACATATACTAAAATTTAGCATAAGGGAAACTCAGGTTTGAGGTGACATTACAATATTTTCTTTCTTTCTACTGCTTTGTCAGTTTGATAAGTGACTTATGATAGAGACAGATAAAAATCAAAGAACACCAGGATACTCCACCTTACCTTTCCTGCTGCTGTCAAGTCGATTCTGACTCATAGTTACCTTATAGGGCAGCTTAGAACTGCCCATAGAGTTTCGAAGGAGTAGCTGGTGAATTCGAACTGCTGACCTTTTGGTTAGCAGCTGAGCTCTTAACCACCATACCCAAATCGCATAGGATTTTCAGCTTTTTGAGACTCATCCTGTTATACCTCTCATCTGATTATGTTTAGAAGCTAAAATCTTGGAATGTTTAGGAAACATTTTAGAACCTATGATGTTGTAGTTGAATTTTACTTTCTGACACACTTCATTAGGAAAATCTTCTTTCCTTCACCAGGTTTACTCAGTGGTAAATTGTTGCAGTTTCACTGATTGACATCTGAATGGTTAAGGCCTTAACTTTGGCTCTTAGAAAAACACAATTCTGAAAGAGAATCTAGTAAAATCTAATAGAATGCAGAAATTTACTGTGTTGAAAGGACACCACAACTTACCATGTTTGATTCTGTATTAAATGCCCAAATCACAATAAACAGTAATAAAATGATAAATGATTATTTTTATTTTTAAAACATGCCTTCTCTCTACTGGGTAAAATAACTGCTTTCAGATCTCTCCATAGGAAAGAGAAAGAAAGGGAAGACCATCTTTTCTTAGGTGGTGGTATGATGCATTTAGTTGTATTCTGAGTAAATATTTTCTTTGCTGATATATTTGTAGTATAGTCATGAGTCGCTTAACATCGACAATACATTCTGTGAAATAGGACATTATGTGATTTGGACGTTGTTCGAACACCGTATTATATACAAGCAGTCCCCAGATTATGAAAGAGTTGCATTTCTAAGTCTGTCTTTAAGTCAGATTTGCACATAAATGGGAACGGTTAGGTAAGGTTTGTATCTAACATCAGTTAATGTTTGTCTTAGTGTATAGTGTACCTTTCCATGCATAAAAAACATTAAAGAAACACTTCCAAATACACTGAAATATCTTTAACATAATAATACAGTAATAATAATAATAATGTTTTGATGCAAGTTGTAAAGTAGTGCCTGTTTGTTATTACAAACTATTGTATATACCTCTAACTTTTAATATAATAGGCTTTATGGGCATTGGTTCATAACTATGGGTTGTACATAAGTTGGACATTCCTTACCTGGGGACCACAGAAGTATATGTGGTCAGACATTGCCTGAACAGACATAATGTGGTGCATGACTGTACTGGAGTTAGACAAATGTCATGCTTTTCTACTAATTAGTTTGATTTTGGTATAATCAGCTGGATTAGATCTATCTAGCCTTTATTGAAATAGAAGTGAAGATGGATAGGGAATTCCATCTATGAACTAGTGGCAGAAAACTGACTTAAGCATTACTCCACGAGGTGGGATAGCACATTAAAATGTGTAGGGAATAACCTTAATACTAATAAAGTCTAAAAGCAACAGCTTTGAAGAGAGGTTGCCACCACTGTGCATGACCATCTTCACACACCTGGCCTGTCTCATCCCAATCTCTGCACTCCAAGACTTGGATCATGCAGGCCTCATTCTCCACAGTGTCAGGAAATGACATTATGTTGAGAAGAATCCATTTTATTATGGCTCAAGAAATATCCTTTGCTCTCTTTGGGATTTGATTAAAAATAATGCATGGGAATGGTGGTATAGATAAAATGACTAACAATAAATTGATAATTGTTGAAGGGAACATTGGGGTTCCCTATTTGCTCTACTTTGTGTGTGTTTGAAATATTCCCTTACAAGAAGTTAAAACAAAACCATACAAAAGCAAAAAAGTCTAATAAATGATAAAAAGGAAGTTAACACGTGACATCCAGCAAGCTAAGAGTATGTACCATTTTACTGGCCTAAAGGAGACTGGAGAAACCCCGAGAGTATGGCCCCCAGACACAACTTTTACCTCAGTGGTGAAGTCGTTTCCGACGTTCACCGTTCAGCCGGGGAGTGGACAGCCCAATAAAACCAAATGAAACTAATGAGGCAGAGCAGTCCAGGGACAAGTGCTAGAAGGCAGAAGGGGACAGAAAAGCTGGTGAAAGGGAACCCAAGGTTGAGTAAGGATAGTGTGGATGTGTTGTGAGGTTGTTAACCATTGTCATAGGGCAACATGTGTACTAACTGTTTAATGAGAAACTATTTTGTCCTGTAAACCTTCATCTAAAGTGAGAATAGCAGCACAATCAGAAGAGCGTAGTTGATGTCACTGAACTGTACATGTAGAAATTTTTGAAATGGTGTATCTTTGGCTATGTATATTTTCACCAAAAAAAAAAAAAAAAAGATGGAGAAGAAGGGAGAGGGTTGACATGTCGTGGGGTTGTTAACCAATGTCATAAACAATATGTGTACTACTGTTTCATGAGAAACTACTTGTTCTGTAAACCTTCACCTGAAGTACAATAAAAAATATATATATCTATGCATATATGAAAAAAAAAAGAGTGTGTACCATTTAGTTCTGTGGTTTTAAACAGAGATTTATAGATTGTTTTTATCTGAATCGCCTGAGGAACTTTTGGCAAATAACATTTTAATGTATCAATTCACCTATTGATGGGCATCTAGGTTGTTTCCATCTTTTTTCTATTGTGAATTATGCTGCAGTGAACATGGGTGTGCATATGTCGATTTGTGTGATGACTCTTATTTCTCTAGGATACATTCCTAGGAGTGGGATTGCTGAATCATATGGTATTTCTATTTCTAGGTTTCTAAGGAAGCGCCATATCGTTTTCAAAAATGGTTGTATCGTTTGCCGTTCTCACCAGCAGTGCATAAGAGTTCCAGTCTCCCTGCAGAATCTCCAACATTTGTTATTTTCTGTTATTTTTTTTTTTTTTAAATTCATGTCAGTAATGTCGGGCTGAGATGATATCTGATTGTGGTTTCGATTTGCATTTCTCTAATGGCTAGTGATCTCCAGCTCATGTGTCTGTTAGCCGCTTGAATGTCTTCTTTGGTGAAGTGTCTGTTCATTTCCTTTACCCATTTTTTAGTTGGATTATTTGTCTTTTTGTGGTAGAAGTGTTGGATTTTCCTGTAGATTTTAGAGATTAGAATTTTTTCAGATTTGTAACAGGCAAAATTTTTTCCCAATCTATAGGTTGTCTTTTTACTCTTTTGGTGAAGTCTTTTGATGAATATGTGTTTAATTTTTTGAAGATACCAGTTATCTAGCTTATCTTCTAGAGTTTGTGTGTTGTTAGTTGTGGTTTGTATCCTGTTAATGCCATATATTAGGGCCTCTAGCATAGATCATGTTTTGTCTTCTATGATCTTTGTAGTTTTTGGCTTTAGACTTAGGACTTTGATCCATTTTGAATTAGTTTTTCTGTATGGTGTGAGGTATGGGGTCTGTTTCATTTTTTTGCAGATGGACATCCAGTTTTTCCAGCACCATTTGTTAAAAAGACTGTATTTTCCCCATTTGATGGACTTTGGGCCCTTGTCGAAGATCAGGTGACCATAGGTGAATGGATTTACACCTGGGTTCTCAATTCTGTTCCATTGGTCAATGTATCTATGGTTGTACAAGTACCAGGCAGTTCTGACTACCGTAGCTGTATAGTAGGTTCTGAGGTCAGGTAGTATGAGTCCTCCTACTTTCTTCTTCTTCTTCAATAGAGCTTTACTTATCCTGGACTTCTTCCCTTTCCATATAAAGCTAATGATTAGTTTTTCCATCTCTTTAAAGAATGTTGTAGGTATTTGGATCGGGATTGCATTGTATTTGAAGATTACTTTGGGTAGAATTGCAATTTTCACAAAGTTGTCTACCTATCCATGAGCATGGTATGTTTTTCCATTTATGTAGATTTCTTTTGGTTTCTTGCAGTAGTGTTTTGTAGTTTCTTTGTATAGGTCTTTTACATCCCTGGTTAGATTTATTCTTAAGTGTTTTATGTGTTTAGGGGCTATTATAAACGGTATTATTTTTCTGATTTCCTTTTCATCATTCTCTTTATTGGTATATAGGAATCCAATGTATTTTTGTATGTTTATCTTGTATCATGCTATTCTGCTGAATATTTCTATTACTTCCAGTAGTTTTCTTGTGGAGTCTTTTGAGTTTTCTATGTATAGTGTCATATCATCTGCAAATAGGGACAGTTTTACTTCTTCATTACCAACTTGGATGCCCGTTACTTCTCTTTCCTGCCTTATTGCTCTAGCTAGCACTTCCAGCACAATGTTGAATAGGAGTGGTGATAAAGGGCATACTTTTCTTGTTCCTTTTCTCAAGAGGAATGTTTACAGCCTCTCTCCATTAAGAATGATGTTGGTTATTGTATAGGTGCCCTTTATTATATTGAGGAATTTCCCTTCTATACCTATTTTATTGAGAATTTTTATCAGGAATGTGTGTTGGACTTTGTTGAATGCCTTTTCTGAATCAGTGGAGATCATGTGATTCTTTTCTTTTATTCATGTGGTGGATCACATTGATTGATTTTCTAATGTTGAACCATCCTTGCATAGGTGGTATGAATCCTGCATGTTGGTGGTGTATGTTTTTTTGGTATGTCTGATTTCTATTGGCTAGAATTTTGTTGAGAATTTTTGCATTTATATTCATGGGAGAAATTGGTCTGTAATTTTCTTTTTTTGTGGTGTCTTTGCCTGGTTTTGGTATCAGGGTTATGCTGGCTTCATAGAATGAATTCAGAAGTATCACATCCTTTTCTATGTTCTGAAATATTTTGAGTAGTACTGGTGTAAGCTGTTCTCTAAAGTTTTGGTAGAATTCTGCAGTGAAGCCATCTGGGCCAGAGCATTTTTTGTTGGAGTTTTTTTTACTAGCTTTTCAATGTCTTCTCTTGTTAGGGGTCTCTTTAGATTTTCAACAGCACTTTGTGGTAGTTTGGGTAGGTAGTGTGTTTCTAGAAATTTATCCATTTCCTGTAGGTTTTCATATTTGTTAGAGTATAGTTTTTCATAATTCTCTGTTATAATCCTTTTTATTTCAGTTGAGTCTGTTGTAATGTCCCCCATTTCATTTCTTACTTGGATTATTTGCCTCCTTAACTGTTTTACTTTTGTCAGTTTGGCTAGTGGTTTGTCGATTTTTTCATCCTTTTAAAGAACTACCTTTTGGTTTTTGATCCTTTCTATTGTTTTTGTATTCTCTATTTCATTTATTTTGGCTCTGATCTTTATTATTCCTTTCTTCTGGTGGCTGTGGGCTTCTTTTGCTGTTCTCTTTCTATTTCTTCGAGTTGTGCTGCTAATGTTTTGATTTTGTCCCTTTTTTGATGTGTACCTCTATTGCTATAAATTTTCTGCTGAAGACTGCCTTTGCTGTGTCCCAAAGGTTTTGGTATGATGTATTTTTATTCTCATTTGATTCTAGGAATTTTTTTTATTCCATCTTTGATTTCTTCTGTTACCCAGTGGTTTTTAAACATGGTGTTATTTAGTTTCCATGTATTTGATATTTTTTCCTTTACTGTTCCGTTATTAATGTCTACATTGATAGCATTGTGATCAAAGAAGATACTTTGTATTATCTCAATGTTTTGGATTTTGTTGAGGATTGCTCTGTGGCCTAAGATGTGGTCTATTCTAAAGAACGTTCCATGTGCATTGGAAAAGAAAGTGTACTTTGCAGCTGTTGGATTGAGGGTTCTATATATGTCTGTGAGGTCAAATTGGCTGATTGTGGCCTTTAGATCTTCTGTATCTTTGCTGAGTTTCTTTCTATATGTTTTGCCTTGTACCAAGAGTGATATGTTTAAATCTCCTATTATTATCATGAAACTGTCATTTTCTCTTTTCAGTGCTGTTAGAGTTTGTTTTGTGTATTTTCAAGCCCTGTCATTGGGTGTGTAGATATTTATTATGTTTATGTCTTCATCATGGATCATCCCTGTAATCATGATATAGTGCACTTCTTGTCTTTTCTGGTGGATTTTGTTTTAAAGTCTATTTTACCTGAGATTAGTATTGCCACTCCTGCTCTTTTTTGGTAGCTGTTTGCTGGATATATTTTTTCCCATCCTTTGATTTTTAATAAATTTATGTCTTTGTTTCTAGGACGTGTCTCTTTTGGACAGCATATTAGATGGATCCTGTTTTTTCATCCATTCTGTAACTCTGTAATTATTGATAGGTGTGATTTTATTGCTGTCATTGTAATTTTTTTTTGTGGTGTAGACGTTTTCTTTCTTCATCTTACTCTCCTGTGTTGACTTCCTTTTGTTTATGGATTTTTTTCATTTCTTTTGTTTTTGTAGATTTTATTTTTACTGAGACTTTGTTTTTCTTCTTTATTTTGATGAGTAGGTTTGTTAACTTTCTTTATGGTTACCTTGAAATTTACCCTTATCTTCCTAGGTTTGAACCATTCTGTTATTACTTGGTATCACCTTGTCTTCTTCTTCATTAGAAAGTTCTTTACACTGTTAATTTCCTCCTTTATTGTTCTGACATTTTTGTCATTTACAGATTAACCTCTCTGGTTCCCTGTTGTAAGTCTTTTGGTTTTGAATAGTCCTTGAGAGTTCATTTCCTAGGTTGGTATCTGGCTGGTGTGATCTTGTGTCCTAGATTCAGGCTGTCATCAGATGTTCTTTGTTCTCAGACCAAATGACTCTCTTTAATAATTCTTATAAGTTTGGTTTGGTTTTTACATAGTCCCTTATTTTCTGTTTATCTGGAAATGTCCTAATTTCACCACCATATTTGAATGAGAGTTTTGCAGAATATATTATTTTTGGCTGGCAATTATTTTCTTTCAAGGTTTTATATATGTTATCCCAAGCCTTCTTGCCTGCATGGCTTCTGGAAAGTAATTTGAGCTTAGTCCTATTTTTTCCCCTTTTTATGTGACTTTTCATTTTTCCCATGCTGCTCTCAGGATTCTTTGTCTTTGGTTTTAGTGAGTGAGATTATGATATGCCTGGGTGATTTTCTTTTGAGGTCTATCCTATGTGGGGTTTGTTGAGATTCTTGGATGGTCAGCTTTTCATCTTTCATGATATTGGGGAAGTTTTCTGTCAGCAATTCTTCAATGATCCTCTCTGTGTTGTGCCTTTTCTCCCCCTGTTCTAAAACTCCAATCATTTGAAAATTTTTGGTTTTGATGGTATCCCACATAATTTTCAGGGCCTCTTCATTTTTCTTTGGTCTTTTTTCTGATTTTTCCTCAAACAGAGTTGTATCTAAGTGTTTGTCTTCAGTTTTGCTGGTCCTGTCTTCCTTTGTTTCAAATCTGCTGCTAGGCGCTTCTGTGAAACTGTCCATTTCTGAAATCTTGTTGTTTATCTTTTCAATTTCTAATTATTGTTTTTGTATGATTTCTAGTTGTGAATTTATTTTGACATTTTGTTCCTGTATTTTCCTGAATTTTTCCATTTTTGGTCTGTATTTTTCATGAATTTGTCTGCCTCTTCCATGAATTTGTCTATTTTTTTCCTCATTTTTGTCTGCTTTATGCTTTAACTCTTGGATAGCTCTGAATATTAGAGATTTGAATTCCCTATCCGGTAGTTCTAGTGTCTTTTTCTTCTACTCAAAAGTCATCTGGTGTTTTATTTGAACACCTATTAGAACCATCCTGTCCTGTTTTTTTAATATGTTTTGATATTGTCTCCTGTCTTCAGGACATTCAGTAGTTATATTCTTCATTTTTTGATTGTAGATTTGTTTTCTCCTGCTTTTTTGTTTTATTTGGTTATGTCGAGCAGGCAGGCTCTGCTTTGTTCGTCTGTGGGCACAATACTTTTCACCTCCTTGTCTAATGAGCAGGGCCAGTCACTCAGCTATGGTGCAGCAGAGCAGGTACAGCTGAAGGAGAGTTGATGGGATGGGTTGTTTGTGGTATGTACTGGGCCCCACAGGGCGGGCCAGAGTTCAGTGCAGGGCTGGTTCCAGTAGGCTGTGGCTGTGCTTCTCAGGGGTGTGATGTTCAGCCCATGGTACAAGTAGACAGGAGGGGGGGAGAGGTTGTCAAGTGTGGAACTAACATGAATATGGGAAAAAAAGATAGAGAAGAGAGAGAAACAGGAGCCAAACAAACAACCAAAAAGTGCTGAGGGAGTTTTCCATTGCAGTGGAGAGATGAGAAACCAAGAAATGAAGAACAACAAAAAGGAAAAAAGAGAGAGAAAAATAAGTAAACAAAATTTTTAAAAAATGCCCCAGAGATCCTACCAGTGACTGGGGAAGGGGCTCCCAGGCCTCGGGTTACAGCCTGTCTAGAAGGAGCGGAGATAGCACACAGTACAGGTTTTTCAGGAGAATGTAAAAGAAGGTAAGTAGAAAGAGATGAGAAACTGAGAAGAGAAGAAAAACAAAAAGGAAAAAGTAAAAAAAGAAAAGAAAAGCCTTCAAGGATCCCATTAGTGTGGCTTCACAGACTGGGGAAGTGGCTTCCAAGCCATGCAGTACAGCCCAGCTTCAATGGGCTCCCAAGCCATGAAAAGAAAAAGAAAACAATCAATCAAAAAATGCCTTGGGGAGAGAGTTCCAGCAAAATGGCGCTCTAGGCAGAAGCACCAC
>NW_004444011.1:2360946-2379688 GCF_000243295.1 Trichechus manatus latirostris | reverse complement strand
AGAGGGTTGACATGTTGTGGGATTGTTAACCAATGTCATCAAACAACATGTGTACTACAGTTTCATGAGAAACTATTTGTTCTGTAAGCCTTCACCTGAAGTACAATAAAATATATATAAAAAAAAAAATGCCTTGGGGATCCCACCAGCATCGCAGCACAGACCAGGGAAGGATTTCCCCAGCTTAGCGGCACTTCATAGGCTGTCAAGAAGAAGCAGAGATGACACACGGATCCAGGTGTTCGAGAGAAAGAAGGGGGACGTCTTAGTCATCTAGTGCTGCTCCAACAGAATTACCTCAAGTGGATGGCTGTAACAAACAGAAGTTTATTCTCTCACAGTGCAGTAGACTACAAGTCCATATTCAGTGCTTCAGTTCCAGGGGAATGCTTTCTCAGTCTTCTGTGGAGGAAGGTCCATGTCATCAGTCTTCCCTTGGTCTGGGAGCTTCTCTGTGCAGGAACCTCAGGTCCAAAGTACAGGCTCTGCTCTAGGCACTCCTTTCCTGGTGGTATGAGGTTCCCATGTGTCTCAAAAGAGATTGCATTAAGACACTGTCTAATCTTGTCAACGTCATCAGTATAACCTCATCACAGTGATAGAATTTACAACTCATAAGGAGATCACGTATAATCTGATCATACTGATAGAGTTTACAACACATAAGGAAATCACATCAGATTACACAATCATACAACACTGGGAATCATGACCCAGCCAAGCTGACAGATATTTTTGGAGGACACAACTCAATCCATGACACTCCATCCTTTGGCCCCCAAAAATTCATGTCCTTGCAATACCCAGAATATACTCATCTCATCATATGACAGCAAAAGTCTTCACTCCAAGTCCAAAATCCAAAAATTCCTCTTCATTTGTGAAATTTAGAATACAAGTTATCTGCTTCCACGGATACAATGGCAGAACAGGCACAAGCTAGACATTTCCATTACAAATGGGAGAAATTGCAGGGAAAGAAGGAATAACAGGCACCAAGCAAGTTAGCAGAACACATTACATTAGCCCTTAAGGCTTGAAAATAATCCTCTGTTCTCTGAGACTATTTATACAATAGCCCTGCCCTCCAGACTCCAGGTATTGGCCACAGTCTCTGGATTCTGAGTGGAGGCCCCTCAGACCTGGGCTTCAGTTCTGCCTTCCAGCCCCACTAGGATGGCAACTCTGCTCCCTCAGCTTTAGGCAAACCATTCTCCTAGTCCATTGAAGTGACAGCTCTACCCTTAGAAACACCAGGGGCCATGGCTCCACCCTTTGAAACCCCAGAGGTCTCGACCATACCTTTTGAGACTGAGGCAGCTCGGCTTCTTGTGTTCCTTGTGTCTTCAGCTTCTGCTTCCTGTGGCCTCTCGGCCCTCGGGCCTCAAGTGCGCATCTGCCTTGCTGGGGTGAGTGTTTGAAAGCTCTGTACCTCCACTGACTAAGTGCCTGGAGGCACCCTACTCTCCCAGGAAGCCTCCGGTGCACAGGCACTCAGCTCTCTTGCTCCATGGGTCAGCTCCAGTGTTGTCTGGTGCTGGTCTCCTGGTTCTGCTGCTGCTGGTTCTCTGCTGTTTCTGGTCCTCTGCCACTGCTGCTCCTCTATCCATTCACAGTTTCAAAACCGCTTCCACATTTTAGGTATCTGTTAGAGCAGCACCCCACTCCTGGTACCAAATTCTATCTTAGTCATCTAGTGCTGCTCCAACAGAATTACCTCAAGTGGATGGCTTTAACAAACAGAAGTTTATTCTCTCACAGTGCAGTAGACTACAAGTCCAAATTCAGGGCTTCAGTTCCAGATGAACTCTTTCTCTGTCAGCTGTGGAGGAAGGTCCATGTCATCAGTCTTCCCTTGGTCTGGGAGCTTCTCTGCACAAGAACCTCAGGTCCAAAGGATGTGCTCTGCTCCCAGCACTGCTTTCTTGGTGGTATGAGGTTCCCGTGTGTCTTAGCTTCTCTCTTTTATATCTCAAAAGAGATTGCATTAAGACACTATCTAATCTTGTCAACCTCATCAGTATAATCTCATCACAGTGATAGAATTTACAACACGTAAGGAGGTCACATATCTCATCATAGTGATGGAGTTTACAACACATAAGGAAATCACATCAGATTACACAATCATACAACACTGGGAATCATGACCCAGCCAAGCTGAGAGATATTCTTTGGGGGACACAACTCAATCCATGACAGGGGAGGAGGGGAGAGGTAGGGAGGAAACCAAAAGAAGCTGAAAAAAGCAACACCAGCAACAACAAAATGGCACTGAAGGAGCCGGCCAGTGTGGGTGGGGTGAATCCACGTGGTAAGGAGTCTTTGCCTCCCAAACAGAGATCACTTGGCCTACTGGGAAGCAGTGGAGGCCAAGCAGAGGGAATAAGGGTAGGGAGTGGGAAACACTGGTTACCGAGTGTTCTGTCTCCTGCTGAGAGTGCCATGAAACTGCTTTCCTTTACTCCCTGTCCACCAGTCTCCGACAGGAATCCAAGATGGCGAATCCGTGCTACATTAACTGATAGGGGACCTCCGCTTATATGTCTACTTGTTCCCTGTTCTCTGTCAGTTTCTTATTCCATTTGGTGCTTGGCTGAGTTCTTTATTTGATGCCTTGAGTTCCAGGATTGACGTTTGTCCTGTTTTATTTAGTTTTTCGGGTCTTTGCTGTGGAGGGACAGTGTGATGCTTCTGCCTGGCTCCCCCCACTCAATGTTCCCATTTCAATGGTCCCACCCTAGGAGATTCTGATTCAGTAGATCTGGGGAGGGAAGCAGTTTCCCAGATGCAAGATCATTTTGGGAACCGCTGCCATAGTTAACTGGCTTGATTGTATCATGAAACTAACTTCGGAAAGTACGTATTTCGGTGAATATAAAAATTGTTAATGCTTGGTGAAATTAACGGTTTTTCAAGAAAGGAGGCCTGGTTGTACAGTGGTTAAGTGCTTAGCTGTTAACCAAAAGATTGGCAGTAGAAACCCATCCAGAATCTCCATGGAAGAATAGATCCGGTGAGCTGCTCCCATAAAGATTACAATCTAGAAAACCCTATGTGGTAGTTCTGCTCCATCACATTGGGTTTCTATGAGTCAAAAATCAACTGGCTGGCACCTAACAACAACAACAACGACACTTTTTTATAGTTTGTAGTCTGTAATGTTTTTTTTTTTCCCCCTTGTGGCATAGTGGTTAAGAGCTATGGCTGCTAACCATAAAGTCAGCAGTTGAAATCCACCAGGCACTCCTTGAAGCAGTTCTGCTCTGTCCTATAGGGTTGCTATGTATCAGAATCGACTCAATAGCAATGGGTTTTTGTTTTTCAATGTTTGTTTACTTGGAATGATATTTAGCAAGACTTTTTAATAGGGTATTAAAGCTGGAATTTTACTTAAACATCCCTTGTCCAGTATCTTCGTTTTATTGATGAAGAAATTGAGGCCTACAGAGAACATGGGATAAAACTCAACAGATGAGTTTAGTATTTATTGAAAGGCTATGGGGCGTTAGGTGCCATGTTTAAATAGGCACTTGGGACACAGAAAGTAAAGCTGTAGTTCCTGGCGTGGAGAAATTTAGAATCATGTTTCCTGACTCATTTTATTGTTCTATCATACCATGCTGCCTCTCTTCATATCTTTCCCCTAACTTTAAGTAAGCCTATTTAACTTAAAAGAAAATATTTCAATTTTAAATTAATGTGGAATAGTTAGACTCTCTCCTTATAACTTAAAAGGAAATGAATACTAGCCCTAGAAATGATATCTATTTACCACTAAGAGAGGATCATCATACTCTATGTTAAAAATTGGTCATAGGTGCAATACTCTTTAAGGTTCCCCCAGCATCAGTATCCCAAAGAATAAAGGTGGCTTTGAGCAGCACGGTATAGATGAGTTAACTGATGCCTGACATTAACTGGGCTCTAGAGGATGAACTGAACATTTAAGTTCAAGTTTAGAGAAAACCAACAGAAAAGAACTTCACTTCCGTAGGATCCAGAGGATTATAGGATCTTACAGACAAGTGGCACTCAAAGAATGCCGTGGTTCAGTTTTTATTTTTTAACTTAAGCTTAGCTTTAGAACCTAACTCTTCCCCATATGACTTCCATATTCTCTAATTTTCTTAACAGTAAAAAAAAAGTTTACATTATTTGAGGTTAAGTTGTTATTTTTTGCTGAGAGAGGATATTACCCTACCACCTAACTGTAGAATGCTTTCCTGGAGCTTCCTGGAGAAAGAAAACAACTGGGCAGAGCTTTTTACATGACATCATTTGGGTTGAGTTTCAAGCATCCTGGGCCAAGTGTAGATAGCCCACAGACAGCCTCCTCGTTCTGCTTTTTACGAGGTGCCTTAGGTGCTGCTTTATTTTTTAAACCTACAAAAAGCATATACATTGCAGTTCAAATATAAAAAATGGTTCCTGTAGAGGAAATACATTATTTCTATTTATAAAATACATTTTTAAAGGAGAGTGGTTGCCTACAAGAAAACAAAGGGAGTGTTTTGTCTATAAAAAGCTAAAATGTAGTTATTGAAAGGACAATAGGCAACTTGTGTGAAATGACACCTAAAAGTGAAACTTAATTCAATCTTTGACATTAATAATAATAATCATCCTCCAAAGTTTTGACATTAGTTATTTGTGGCTACAAAATACTTTTTGAATTAGGGAGCGCATCGTGAGTAGAATTTGGAATAATCATTAAAATAAGAATCAAAAATGAAATTCATTGTCAGCTTATTTTATTACAGCCATTTCCCAGAAATCTATAATTATCAAATTTGTCCTACTTAAAAAATACTCTCCTTGCTTTTGCTCAATCTCCTGTCATTGTGAAGCTTAAATAAATGTGACAGTAGAGTTGATATCAAGAGTCCAGAGAAGTACAGAACAGTTGTGACAGGTCATTTTCAGTTTCAAATAAGCAAACCAATTTCTTTCATACTGTGAAACTAGAGTTAAAACTAACGCTATCTGAAGGAACCAAGATCTGAATGGAAAGGTCTTGGGTTCCAGTTTCATAACTGTTATTGAATAGCTGTTATTAAATAGCTGGGTCACTGCAGACATTGAACCTCTATGTAACCTAGTTTTCCTTATAAAGTATTATAAATATTAACTCCTTCACTACCTCATAATATTCTTTTAAGAATAAAATGCGATACTGTATGTGAAAAGAGAAGTAAAAGACAAATACGGAATAACATCTTTGACTCAATATACTGTGTTTATCTATTTGATTTTTTTATCTTGAATTTTTTTTTTTTTAGTTTTTAAGAAGTAAAATTCCTTTCAAGTGTATCTTCATTGTCAAAGTAGAAACCAGGGAATGGACAAGAATCAGTGTGATATTAAGAAAAGGTTAGGATGGAAAATGTCAATGCAAATCTTTTAAAAATAATTTTTCTCCACATTTATTTTCAGAAGGACTGTTGCACAAACTCCTAGGATACTGGTAGGACCCCAAGCGTTACAAGTACTTTATTTATTCAGGATATAAGTACAGTCTACAGATTCCTGTGAAGTCATAATATTTTTAGAGCAATCCAACACAAACTTTTGAGTTAGTACTGAATAGGGCAAGAGAAAATGAGTTCTATACTTGGATTTTTTGGCATAAATACATGATTTAGTAATGGCTTAAACTTGGTCAGATGGCGAAGATACAACTGCATTCTTGTTATTAATATTTTATTCATACCTAATAGCTTTTTGCATAGAAATTGAAATATCTAGTCTTGAGAGGTTATGCAATACAGTTCTTTCTTGTTAATGTTCAAAGGATGGGATATTGGTTTTGTAAAATAACTGGTGAAGTTTTAAATTTTATTCATAATCTTATCTAAAGTATCTCAGTGGTAACTGCACTATACGTTGGCTTATATGTTACATAGAATATTCTACTGCTATTACTTTTTGGTCCTGTGGAACTTTACTAAATGCAGGAGGACACAATTGTTGGTGTTTTGACCAGTAACTAAGACCTTCTGTCCAGATAATTCCCTTCAACTCCTTGTCCAGGGAGTTGCAAAGTCTGACAGATGGGCTATTCTAATCAGCTCTTCTGTTTTTTTATTTTTATTTTTTTGAGGCGTGTAGAACACTATTATTGAATTATATTCATATATTTACATATATTTTTTCTCTTTTAGATTTATCCCTTTGTTTAAACTTTATTGATAACCCAGTGCCTTGATTGTGTCATACACCCACTTCTCACCCATCGACATGGTTAGGTTCCAATGGAGGATGACCACATTAGATCACAAAATGAAGGATGACTACATCATTACCTAACTGTAAAATTACATCATTATATAACTGCCAAATAATATCTTCACATAACTGCCAAATTGCATCATTACATAACTACCAAATTAAATTATTTCATAATTGCCAAACCACTCAGAATCATGGCCTAGACAAGCTGATACATAACCTTAACTATCACAGCCAGTGTTACTCTTGCCTTGCACCTCAGTGTTCTTGGGCTAACAAAAAATCTAAGGCTATTCTGTTATCTCATGCCACCTTGGCTAATGAGACCAGAGATCAATGTTGTGTTTCCATCCCATTAGCAACTTTGTCTGCTATTTGTCCCATGGTGGTTGATAAATTTCTTAAAGATTTCTCCAATTCAACTATACTATAAGTAGGAATTAAAGCTCTTAGAAATGACCATTCCCACCCTGAGTGTTGGACCTATGGGTTTTTTTTTTTTTTTTGACTCTCA
Source organism: Trichechus manatus latirostris (assembly GCF_000243295.1). Lineage (NCBI taxonomy): Eukaryota > Metazoa > Chordata > Mammalia > Sirenia > Trichechidae > Trichechus > Trichechus manatus. Next base: position 2,372,943 of record NW_004444011.1, on the reverse strand, counting down.
TTTTATAATGTGTAATGAATTAACATTACCTTTCCAATATTTACTAGCATCATTACTATGAATATCTAAAAGTAGTCCTAATACTCCCCAGGAATCTAAACAAGAGATTGCCCACGTAAATTCACTATCAATTGGAAAGGGATTCTCTAAACTAGTGTAGTAGGATCCACCACTAAAACATATATGCATAAGGAGCACACAAAGTTTATCTAGAGGAAAGAGAAGGTATAGAAAAATTTACATGTGACAAATTTCCATTAGAGAATACATGATTAGCAAGATAATACAGGATGGGTCCTTCCTATTCGAGAGCTTCGCTTAATTTAAAACATACTAAGTTTTCTTCCTGAGGGCAAGCTGTCCCTCCCTGGTTACATGTTAACAGTCATGGGTCACTCAAAAGCAGAAGTGGAGCCTAAGACAAAATAGTCTGAGCTATGATGTCAGTCTCTTCTGAGAACCTGTTTTCTTTAACATACATACTTTGCTGCATTGTAAGGGGGTGACTTTTTGGTTACAAACATTAGACAGGCATTTCATATGGCATTGTTTTGAAGAATAATTAATGTAATTACTCGTTTACCCTATACATAGCTCCCAGTCTGATCTTTGGAGTCAGTTTCTCAAAACAGACTGAATTCTTCAAAAAACCACAGTGCCCAGAGAAAAACGGTCTTACTAGTTTATCTGGATCATTGTTTGACTTGAAAGTGGCTTGAGGAGCCAGGTTTTTTTTCAAAGCTCGAGGTTCAAAAGGACACTGAAGGGCAATGGCCTGTGTGGGTTACCCCACCTCCATGAAAGCCAGAAATCTGGATTCCAGGAGAATGACAACTCTTTTGTCACTCCCTCCTTTGGCTCATAATCCTGCTATAGAATCTTTAATGCAAAATGTTTAATAATGGTAGCTGGGCACCATTTTGTTTTTAAGATCCCAGGCACCATACAGCATACTAGGAGGTAGAATAGAAACACTAACAATCATATTAGCTCAATTGTCTGAAATAAACAATGAAACCATAACTGTAAGTTCTTTCAACAAAGGAAACAAATTCCATGAGGCATTTGTTTATACACAAGCAGCATCAGTAACTGCTTTTTACATGTCTCAATAGCAACTACATTCTGTAAAACCTTAGATTTTGTATTAATATAAACACAGCAACACTTATTTATTAAGGCACAAGTTGTTTCTTGGGAGACTAACAGGAAATCTAATGCCATTCTGTTTTGTAAAATCATAGCTTGAACTTCAGACACTTCTCTGGTTACGGTATTTACAACTTTGCTAAGTCTACCAACACGAACTTCTAATTCAAGAGTAAAAATACCTAAACCCATTAGTGAGATGATTTAGGAGAAAGGAAAAATGATTTCTTACAATCAGAAAGTAGGACCTTAAAACATCAGCAATATTTCCACATAAAATCCATAGTAACCTTTTACTCAGTCTTATGTAGTTAATTTCTGTTCCATGTGATTCTGGATCAGCCAGTCTGTGAACCCATCAGCTTCTACATAAGAGTTCTGGAAATCTTGATGTGGGCTAGTGACAGTCCTTTCAACAAGTCCAAACTACTCCATCTTTTTGTTGAGATATTTTGGTCAAATGTTTTCAGCAAATCAGCAAAGTAAAAACTTATCTGCAGATTACAAAAATTAATATGGCCATGATTACTTTGTAAAAGTAATACTCTAAAAAGTGAAAGACCTGACAGAAATTAATTATAAAAATAATGCAAAGCCAAATAAAGTCAGTTAAAAAAAAACTTTAGACAAAAGTATATACAATTAACCTTATTTTCAAAGAGCTTCAGATATAATACATAATAATCTTGAGACATAATATCATATAGTCAAGATATACCAAGAATATACCAAGGTTATCAAGTCTCTAAATACCTGAATAGTAAAAAACAAAAAACAAATCTTCATTGGTAGATGATGTGAATTCCCCAGTCACCCAATCAAACCATTGGCTTTGAGGATGCTAGATTAAAAAAAAAACAAAAAAACTTGTGACCAAGTTAGCAATAAAAATTGTAAAATTACAACATAATATTATGCATTTGTTGTATAATATTAGGCAAAAACATAAGAAAAAATACTAACATATAAATTTAAACCCAAAGAGAATCAGGTGCTTCTCTTGATATTGACAGTAGGTTCCATGCAATTTATAACATATTAAATAAACCTTTTTAGCACTTTTCCTTTATAACATTTTTTTTTTTTTCATGGCTTTCCATGAAGTTTCAAAGTTGTTAGGAGTTTATCATAGGTCACCAAGAAACAATACTTAAGTTATTTAGCCAAAAATCTTAAATGTAAAAACCTTAGCTTTTCTTTTTCTTTTTTTAAAGCTATGCTGTTTGGTTTTTGACTCAGGAATCTTATTCTAATGAGAGGCCAAACCTTTGCTTTCGAGGCAGATTACACAAAGAATAAATTAACACTTCAACTTAATAATCAAAGAAAATTTTCTTATTTTAACAGTCAGAAGCCCAATTCTGTGTTTTATATGCTATTTAACATTGAAACACCTAAAAGTCTCATAAGTTAAGCCATTACATTTTAGTTAGATAAAACTTTTGACTATATCGAATAAATTTCTTTTTCAATAAACTTCTTAAAAGTTATCTTTGTTCCATGTCTCTTATAGTACATCCCTTTAAATGGAAAAAATGAACACACACATTAGCAGACCCAAATATATATATATATATATATATACATCCTTTCTCTGTGATGTAAAAAGCAAAGGTATATAAATTTAAATTATGACGAATATCTGTTTGCTCAGTTTAATACAGTAAGTTACCTAAAAGGTCTTGTAAGTTATTTTAAGCCTGTATACCATAAAAAATAACTGTTGAAATAAAATTTGTTTAAATATTCTAAGTTTTCATTCAACTTTTACTATTTCTCATATTTTCCCCAATCTACTTTTAGCCCTTAAAGATTTTATTAACTGGCTTTGGAAATCACAAAGACTCTGCTTAGCTGACCAATTCATTGATATAAATATAACCTTAAGTCTCTGGCTAAGGTTGGAAACCTTTTTCCAGGCCATTTCAGGTGTGTCTCATTGTGATTTCTATTTTTGGCTTCTTAGAGTTTCCCTACAATAGAGAGTACTTGTTTATAGTTTTTTTCGTTTTTTTTTTTTTTTTTTATGATTGGGATCCACTAAATTCCTGAGAACTATAGCAAGACAGGAATTTTCTTATTTTCTTTTGTCTAGAAGGGTCCCCACCTAGTTGGAAGGGGTCTTTCAAAAGCTTTCCTGGAGCAATATGACTTCAGAGACTGGGGGCTAAGGAGACCTGATCCTGCCCTGCCCTCCCTATTAGCTGCACTTGGAAACCCTAAGGGGCAGCTCTACTCTGTCCTGTAGGGTCGCTATGAGTCGGAATTGACTCAATGGCAATAGGTTTGGTTTTTTGGTTATTCCAAATCATTTACATATAAGATGATCTGGGCGTTTTGAAAGGCAAAAGATATAATTTCTTTTGCTTTTACTATTCTGTTGGTAAGCAGTTTTGCTTTCCTTTCTCATTATCACAACTTTTATGTATCCAGTAAATACCAAAGTGCTTTAGCAATTTTGTAAATGAAACTATCAATTCTTGGCTAGTCTTTATTTTATTTTATTTTTTTTCCCCTGTGCTTGTCCTATGTCTCCCTTTTCCCACTCTGGAACTGCTAGTTTTACTTTAAGACAAAATTATCCCTTTTCCTTAAATAAAACATACTTCGTATAATATCTACCTTAAGTTACCTAGAAAAGGTTTCACTTTTAAGATTGACATAAACATAAAAACTTTTGACAGAATGAATTTATTTTCATTAATTCCTGAGAATATTAGGAATAATTTGTCCCTTTTTAAGGCCTTGTTATACCAGTCAAAATAAACAATCTATCCTTCTCTTTGAACTTAATTCATTCTGCTCTCTAGAAACCTAGTCTCTTATTTTATTTTAGACATTAACTATATTAGTTCCTCCAACTGGAAAATACTTTAGCTACTGATGTTTTTAACACTGTGATTCTTTATTGAGAAACTATGTCATAAAACAGGCCCAGAGATACCACCTCCCCCTGTCAATTTCATAAAACAGGTCAGGAGCTGCCACCTTCCTCTGCAAATTTGGCATCACCTATTTTCTTGCCAACGGCAATGGGTTTTTTTTCTCTTGCAAGATTACGTGATTCCACCCAAATGTGTACTTAAAAAATTTTAGAATTTGAAAGCAAAGTGTTAACTTTTGGTTCCTCAGATGCAAAGGCAAAATCTCAAAAGACTTTGAGATGCTTTGTAACAACCTTCATCAAGCCAATTTGTGCACCAAAATCCAGGTCAACATAAAAAGACAAACAGTAAAAACACAGGGGAAAAAAAAAATCAGAAAAGCTAAAAGGCATTTCAGCAAGAGTGTAAGAAGAAGACTTTCCACTGATTTTAATTTATTTTAGATCCCTTTGCTTATAATTTACATCTTAAAAAAGACTAATCTGGCCAATTCAAAAGTCCCCCATTTAAGCCATTGTAATGAATCCATTTCTTTCATTAAATCAGGCTATTTTTCTAAATACTGAGCTGAATTAGGCCCCAAATTCTTTACCATATAGGCAGTAGGTGTGCTGGATGGGGGACATCAATTTTACTCTTCTCTGGTTATTTCACATTTTAAATTTGGAAAGGGGGAAAAAAGTTTACAAAACGGAGCCTTATTTTCCAGATTTTCTCTGAGTCACAAAAAAGAACCCTAAGGAGGAACAGTACAGGGTTTGGACAGTGTTTTGCTTGGACAAATGTGTGCCTTCGTTGCATGAGATTTTGCTTGTGGGTGGCAGGCAGCCTAATGCTCTATCCTGTCTTGCAACCACCTTATCGTATCATGGGAGTCTTTAACATTCATGATGAGTGCCGTTGACTGCCCTAATAGCTTTTATTGGTTGACCTGTGCCCGAATTTTGCAGCTTATAGTGACCCAAAGCTCTTTGAAAATAGAATTACCTCTTTTAATGTTTCAAATGCCCAAATCTGGACACCAAACTGCAGTTCACCAAAAATGTTACTAAATGTCACTCTTAACCAAACGATCAAGCAAAAATCTAAGAAAGTTTCTCCTTAATCAAACAACTGGTTTTCAAACAAATATGCTGAACAAAATTTAAGAAAACATGAGAAAGAGCGAAAAAGAGTAAGCAAAGGCTCATTTTCTGAGAACACTTACCCCATCAGTGTGGAAGGGACATGAAGAGCGAATATGTGGGGTCCAGAAGATAGGACCTCTCTTTGCCAGCTTCTGGTCCGCAGTCCAGGTCTCCTCGAGGTTGACTGGATTTGTAGTTTCAGAAATCCTTGACAACTATGTCATTAACTGTTATAGGGGAAAAACATCACAAAGTTGAGTAAAGCAAAAAGAAAGTTTTATTCAGCATATATTCAAAAAAGGCAAAAGTGGGGTCTAATCCCTTCGGGAGCAAGGGAGAATGAAGAGAACAGGATACAAGGAAAAGATTAGTCCAAAGGACTAATTGTCCACAGCTACCAAGGCCTCCACCGGACTGAGTCCAGTACAGCTAGATGGTGCCCGGCTACGACCACTGTCTGCTCTGACCAGGATCACAACAGAGGGTTCTGGACAGAGCTGGAGAAGGATGTAAAGCATAATTCTAACTCACAAAAAAAGGACCAGATTTACTGGCCTAAAGGAGACTGGAGAAACCTCGAGAGTATGGCCCCCAGACATCCTTTTAGCTCAGTGGTGAAGTTACCTCCAAGGTTCACTGTTCAGCCTGGGAGTGGACAGCCCCGTAAAACCAAATGAGACTAACGAGGTACAGGAGTCCAGAGACAAGGGCCAGAAGGCAGAAGGGGACAAGGAAGCCGGTGATCGGGAACCCAAGTTTGAGTAAGGATATTGTTGATGTGTTTTGAGATTGTTAACCATTGTCATAGGGCAACATTTGTAGTAACTGTTAAATAAGAAACTATTTTGTTCTGTAAGCCTTCATCTTAAGTGAGAATAACAGCACAATTTGAAGAGCGTAGTCAATGTCACTGAACTGTGTATGTAGAAATTTTTGAAACGGTGTATCTTTGGCTATGTGTATTTTCATCAAAAGAAAAGGTTGAGGAGGGAGAGGGTTGACATGTTGTGGGATTGTTAACCAATGTCATCAAACAACATGTGTACTACTGTTTCATGAGAAACTATTTGTTTTGTAAGCCTTCACCTGAAGTACAATAAAATATTAAAAAAAAAGGCAAAAGTGGGAAACGGACAACCATGCTGCCAGAGCCATGTCTGCCTGCGTCCATGGAATATTACAGAACAGGCAACAGTGGAACAATGGACAAACATGCTACCACAGCCGTGTCTGTCTAAGTTCAAGGAATATTACAAAATAGGGTAAGTGGGACAATGGACAAAGATGCTGCCAGAGCCGTGTCTGTTTGAATCCCAAATGAAACAATCTTGATATGCAGCAAGAATGAATTTATTATGTTGGGTGCCCTCTTAATCATCTTTTTAAAAAGCCAATCATAAATATTGCTGAATGACGCCACCATTTACTAGTTGTGTGGCCTTGAGAAATTTAAAGTACATTTCTGTGATTCTGTTCCATCACTGGTAAAATGAGGGATAACTATAGTATCTAAAGGATTTGCTATGAGGATTCAATTAGAGTTCTTTACACTTTACGTGCTGAATATAGTGCCTGGCACACTGTAAGCACTTAATAAAAATTTGTTCTCATTGTTAATCTATTATCAAATGTGAAGATCAATAATTGTCATAATACTGTTATTGTAAAAGATGTGAGAGATGAAGCTATGTGTGTATTTAGGCAAAGATTTAAAATGGAAAGTATCTTACAAAATGAATCTCTGTATTTGGCTTGTCTACCTATCTCATAAAAGGAAGACACAAAATATGAATAAGCCATCCGTGTATTAAGTTTGTACATTATTTGAATCCTATATAATTCTTGAAAGGTTAAACACACACACACACACACACACAGTAGAACCAGAGTAACATTTAAGAAATTAATAGCTTTACAAATATTATGAATGATACCAAAGAACCATTTATATTGGGCACTCTTTCTTATGATTTAGCTTGTTACTGTAGTAGAAGCTGTTGGTTGCCAGCCCAATAACCCTCCCCTGCCTTTTTTCCTTGTTGACAGAATTCTGATTCTGTTCAGGTATCTACTCCCCCCCACCCCCACCCAGTGACTCAGAGTTAGGTCCTGATAGATCTTTTCCAATTTGGTGCAATCTCTTGTTCCCCTTGCCGGTAACTGGTTTAAATAAGAACATGTTATGTAATAGTTAACTAATGAGACATGAGGGAAAGTCTACTGAGGGGATTCTGGGAAATGTTTCCTTTGTTCTAAAATGGAAAAGGTTTTTTTCTGCTTCTTGACATAATTGTGAGGCTATGATGCTTGGAAATGTTACAGCCATCTTGGGATTAAGAGGTGACAAGCTTCAAGACAAAATTGAGATATGAAGATGAAGTGAACTTGAGGCCTTGAAGATGATGCAAAGATACTGAATTAAGCAACCTTGGAATAATCAGTTTCTTAGATTGTTTTACAAGAAAATAAATTCTTTATTGGTATAAGCCAGTTGTGTCTGAGTTTTCTGATATAGCTAGAAGCATACTAAATAGTATTACTAATTGTATATTTCTGATAGCATAGCATGTTGAAAATTATGTAAATAGAAAAAATAAGGAATTTATAAATATGTGCGATTCTGTAGATACTTCTGTTTTTGTGTAGAATATTTTATGAAAATATAACAGCATTTGACATCTCTTTTTCAAATAGAAATAGAACCACTTCTATAGTGTTATTTTAGCAATATCTTTACAATTTTTTTTAACTTCTAAAATTTAAGAACTGCATAAATCTTAGGTGACAATATATTTTTTATAAAGTGAACACACTCATGTAAGCCACCACCCAGAACAAGATATAGGACATTACTAACCTCTTAGAAGTCTTCTTTGTGCTTCTCCCAGTCAACACCATTGTCTTATCGTGGGGGTAACCATTTTGCCAACACCATAGGTAAATTTTTGTTTCTGAATGTTATATATTTGAGTCATGTAATATGTGTCTGACTTCTTTTGTGCAGCAAATGTGAGATTCATACATGCTATGCATAACAATAATTAATTTTAATTTTTATGTATTATTACATGAGTATGCCATAATTTATACTGTTATGGGTGGACATTTAGATTTTGGCTCCTATGAATGATAAAAAACCAAAAACCGGCTGCTGTTGAGTCGATCCCAACTCATAGTGACCCTATGGGACAAAATAGAACTGCCCCATAGGGTTTCCAGGGAGCGACTGGTGGATTCAAACTACCTACCTTTTGATTAGCAGCCGAGTTCTTAACCACTGCATCACCAGCGCTTCTCCTATGAATGACAAAATTATGAATATTCTCACACACATCTTTTAGTGTATCCATGCATTTGTGTTGATTATATATATAGGTGTGAGAATGCTGGGTTACAAGGTAGGCAAATGTTCCTCTTCAGTAAATATTGTCAACAAGTTTTCTAGCAGGCAAGGCCAAGAAGGCAGAGTAGTCAGACGCTTCTCGTGGTCCCTCTTAGAACAAACACCCCCCCAAAAAAACAAGTGAATCAATTATGTATGACAATCTAGGAGCCCTGAACATCAAAGGCAAACTTGAGGAATTGGACTCACTGGCAGAGAGAGGGAGAGACAGTTCGGAAGCAACAAGGAGTTGTCAGACCTGACCCAGCAGGAACCAGAGCCCTTCAGCCCAGAGCAGCTCAGGGATGAGCAGTGAGGCAGGCAAGGAACAATGCTCGGGAGGTGTTTTCCACATAGGGAGAGACCCAGCTGCACAGAGTCTACTCCACCATCCAGAACCAGTGAGAAGCAGCCCTTGATGAGTGAAAGATAAGTATTTGCATCTAGCCTACCACAGGGATCAAAAACACCCCCTTTAGGGAAGAAACTTTCTTCCATTTACTCCCTGCTTCCTGTTCTGCACTGGGTTCAGGATGACTTCAGCAATTGCCGAGTTCCCTGAACTGAAAGTAGGACCCGTCAAGCGCCCTGAGCCATTCTCCTGGCCTTGGAGAGGGAACAAATTAACCAATGGGGAAAAAATAATCTGCCAGCTCCCCTAAGCCAGGAACTCAGGGTAGGTACAGCTCCTTTGCCTAGGCACAGGCATAAGGGATCCACAGACTTCAAGAGCCATTCCCCCTGCACAGACTTGTGTAGGCCCCTTTCAACAGCATAGGCCCTCATTACTGCAGTGTAATAGGGTATATACCTGAAGTCTAACTTCATCTGTTTCAGCTGTGAAGTTGCAGATTTGTGACATTTGACACTGCTCTGCCCATTAAACAGGGTCTCCACCTACCCACATCAGGGGCCTGAGGACTGATGGCTCCACCCACGCCACCCACGCCACCTGTGACAGGGGCTCAAGAATAAGAGGTGCCCCCTAGTCCTTACAGCCAACAGCACTGGGTGCTCATAGTCCAGCTGCAAAACCCACCCACCCATGCACTTTAGGGAACAGGGACATGCTTTCTTCCTGGACACTCGGGGGCGACTGTCAGCCCCCTGCTTTCCTAAGCATATGTCCCCCTGCTGTTGCCGATGCCTGTGCCTACACCAATCACCCATACCTGTCTAGGACTCTAGGTGAGGGTCTGCACCACACACTTGGTGGCTGACTACCTGGACACCTGGCCTGAATCCATAGAGGAGGAGTAAGTGGACTCCTGGGGTCACAAACTTAGTGGCAAGTCTGGGAACCTGGTGGCAGGACGATGGAGCTTCACGGGCACCAGTGATGGGGCTAGCTCACACGAGAAGCCTATTTGGGCATACCAAAACAAAATAAGAAGCAAGGACACAGTAAGCAGACATAAAATAAATAAATATAATAACATATTGATGCCTCAGAAAAACAGACAATATCAAATCACGTAAAGGGGCAGACAATGATGGCTTCAGCAAGCTCCCAAAATAGAGTCTAGAAATTTTCCAGAGGAAGAAAATTTCTGGAAATCACCAGAGGGAGAATACAAAAGACTAATATACAGAATTCTTCAAGATATCAGGAAGGAAATTAGGCAAAAAACGGAACACACAATAGAGGAACTTAAAAAGATTAGAGAAGAGCATAATGACAAATTTAACAGGCTGCAAGAATCCATAGAGAGACAGTAATCAGAAATCCAGAATATTAACAATAAAATTTCAGAATTAGGCAACTCAATGGAGAGTCATAGGAGCAGAACTGAGGCAATGGAAGTCAGAATTAATGAGATTGAAGATAAAGCACTTGACACCAACTTATCTGAGAAAAAATCAGATAAAAGTATTTAAAAAAATGAAGAAACCGTAAGAATTATGTGGGACTCTATCAAGAGGAATAACCTATGAGTGATTTGAGTGCCAGAAAAGGGGGGATAACAGAAATTATAGAGAATTGTTGAAGATTTTTTGGCATAAAACTTCCCTGATATTGTGAAAGGTGAGAAGGTATCTATCCAAGATGCTCATCAAACCCCACATAAGGCAGATCCCAAAAGAAAGTCACAAAGACATATTATAATCAAATTTGCTAAAACAAAAGATAAAGAGAGAATTTTAAGAGCAGCTAGGGATAAATGAAAAGTCATCTACAAAAAAGAGTCAATAAGAATAAGCTCGGACAACACAGCAGAAACCATGCAGGCAAGAAGGCAATGGGATGACACATATAAAGCCTTGAAGGAAAAAAGTTGCCAAGCAAGAATTACATATCCAGTAAAACTCTCTCTAAAATTGATGGTGAAATTAGGGCATTTCCAGATAAATAAAAGTTTAGGGAAGTTGCAAAAACCAAACCTAAATTACAAGAAATAATAAAGGGAGTCCACCAGTTAGAAAATCAATAACATCAGATAACAACCCAAGACTAGAACACAGGACAGAGCAAGCAGATGTCAACCATGACGGGGGAAATCACAAAATATAAATCAAAGCTAAAACACTGAAAATAGGGAAACAGAGACGTCAATATGTAAAAGATGAGAACATTAAAACAAAAAAGAGGGACCAAAAAATATAGTCATAGATTTTTCATATGGAGAAGAAGTCAATGTGATATAAAGAAATAAGAGACTGGAATAAACTTTAAAAAAATAGGGGTAAATATTAAGATAACTGCAAAGGCAACTAACAATGCTACATGTCAAAATAAAAAACAAAAATATAAAGACTCAGTAAATACAAAATCAATGATGATAAAGATGAAAATAAAATACATATAGAAAAATGACTCAGCACAGAAAATTAAGTGGAAAAAGAAACTGTCAACAACAAACGAAAAAAGACATCAAAATGATGACACTAAATTCATACAGATAAATAATTAGGCTGAATGTAAATGTACTAAATACACCAATAAAGAGAGAGTGGCAGATTGGATAAAAAAACACGATCTGTCTATATGTTGCCTACAAGAGACACATCTTAGACTTAAAGACATAAACAAACTAAAACTCAAAGGATGGAAAAAAAATTATATCAAGCAAACAACACTCAAAAAAGAGCAGGAGTGGCAATATCAATCTCTGACAAAATAGACTTTAAAATCCACCACAAAGGATATGGAGGGACACTATATAATGATTAAAGGGTCAATACACATGAGGGCATAACTGTAATAAATATTTACAAACCCAACAACAGGGCTCAAAAATACATAAAAATAAACTCTAACAGCATTGGAAAGAGAGAGAGACAGCTCCACAATAGTAGTAGCAGGCTTCAACACACCACTTTCGGTGAAGGACAGAACATCCAGAAAGAAGCTCAATAAAGACACGGAAGATCTAAATGTTACAATCAACCAACTTGATCTCATGGACATATACCAAACACTGCACCCAACAGCAGCCAAGTATACTTTCTTTTC
>NW_004444011.1:2345989-2360846 GCF_000243295.1 Trichechus manatus latirostris | reverse complement strand
AACCCCAAAGAATCCACAAGAAAACTACTGGAACTAATAGAAGATTTCAGCAAAGTATCAGGATACAAGACAAGCATGCAAAAATCAGTTGGATTCCTTTACACCAACAAAGAGAACTTCCAAGAGGAAATCACCAAATCAATACCATTTACAATAGCCCCCAAGAAGATAAAATACTTAGGAATAAATCTAAGCAGAGATGTAAAAGACCTATACAATGAAAACTACAAGACACTACTGCAAGAGACCAAAAGACACCTGCATAAGTGGAAAAACATACCTTGCTCATGGATAGGAAGACTCAACTTTGTGAAAATGTCATTTCTACTGAAAGCCATCAACAGATACAACTCAATCCCAATCCAAATTCCAATGGCATTTTTTGAGACGGGGAAGCAAATCACCAACTTCATATGGAAAGGGAAGAGGCCTCAGATAAGTAAAGCATTACTCAAGAAGAAGAACAAAGTGGGAGGCCTCACACTAGCTGATTTTAGAACCTATTATACCTCCACAGTAGTCAGAATAACTTGGTACTTGTGCAACAACAGATACATAGACCAATGGAACAGAATTGAGAATCCAGACATAAATTTATCCACCTATGAGCAGCTGATATTTGACAAAGGCCCAAAGTCTGTTTATTGGGGAAAAAACAGTCTCTTTAACAAATGGTGCTGGCATAAATGGATATCCATCTGTAAAAAATTGAAACAAGACCCATACCTCACACTATGCACAAAAACTAACTCAAAATGGATCCAAGACCTAAATATCAAATCAAAAACGATAAAGATCATGGAAGAAAAATTAGGGACAATGCTAGGAGCCCTAATACATGGCATAAACAGTATATGAACTGTAAGTAACAGTGCACAAGCACCAGCAGAGAGACTAGATACCTGGGAGCTCCTAAAAATCAAACACTTATGCTCATCAAAAGACTGCACCAAATGAGTCAGAAGACAACCTACAGACTGGGAAAACATTTTTGGCTACAACAAATCTGATCAGCGTCTAATCTCTAAAATCTACAAGATACTGCAAAACTTCAGTAACAAAAAAACAAATAACCCAGTTAAAAAATGGGCAAAAGATATGAACAGGCACTTCTCCAAAGAAGACATTCAGGCAGTTACAGACACATGAAGAAATGCTCACGATCATTAGCCATTAAAGAAATGCAAATCAAAGCTACAATGAGATACCATCTCACCCCAACAAGGCGAGCATTAATCCAAAAAACACAAAATAATAAATGCTGGAGAGGTTGTGGAGAGACTGGAACACTTATACACTGTTGTCGGGAATGTAAAATGGTACAACCACTTTGGACATCGATTTGGCGTTTCCTTAAAAAGCTAGAAATAGAAGTACCATACAATCCAGCAGTCCCACTACTTGGAATATACTGGAAAGAAATAAGAGCCATCACATGAATAGATATATGCACACCCATGTTCATTGCAGCACTGTTCACGATAGCAAAAAGATGGAAACAACCTAGGTGCCCATCAACAGACGAATGGCTAAACCAACTATGGTATATTCACACAATGGAATACTACGCAACGATAATAATAATGAATCCATGAAACATCTCATAACATGGAGGAATCTGGAGGGCATTATGCTGAGTGAATTTAATCAGTCACAGAAGGACAAATATCACATAAGACCACTGTTATAAGAACTCAAGAAACAGTTTAAACACAGAAGAAAACATTCTTTGATGGTTCCGAGGGGATGGAGGGAGGGTGAGGTTATTCACTAACTAGGTCAATTGTTCCCAACCACCTGGAGTAAAGGAGAATTAACACCACCAAAGACAAAAGGGAAGTATTAGCCCAAGAGACAGACAGGGCCACATAGACCATAGACTTCATCAGCCTGAGATCAGAAGAACCGGATTGTGCCTGGCTACCACCAATGACCAACAGAGTGTCCCTGATGGAGTGAGGGAAGGGTCAGATGCAGAGCACAAATTCTAGTAAAAAGACCAGACTTAATGGTCTGACTGAGACTTGAGAAACCCCAGAAAGCATGGCCCCCGGACTCTCTGTCAACCCAGAACTAAAACAACTCCTGAGGCTGACTCTTCGGACAAAGATTGGACTGGACTGTGGGACATAAAATGATACTCGTGATGAGTGTGCTTCTTAGCTCAAGTACATACATAGAGACTAACTTGGCAGCTTCTGTCCGGAGATGAGATGAGAGGGCATAGAGGGTTAGGAGCTGGTTGAATGGACACGGGAAATCAGGGGTGGAAAGGAGGAGTGTACTGTCACAGTATAGGGAGAGCAACTGGGGTCACCTAACAATGTATGTATAAATTTTTGTATAAGAGAGTAACTTAAACTAAACAATAAAGAAAAAAAAAGTTTTTTAAAGTGACTGCATCAGTATATACTTCTGCTAGCCATATTTGAAGGTAACAGTTGCTCCACATGGTTGCCAACACATAATACTGTTAATTATTTTAATTTTAGCCCATCTCATGTTGTGTACTGCTAGCTCATTGTAGTTTTAACTTGCATTTCTCTGATAACTAGTGAGATTGATTCTTTTCATGTGTTTCCTGGCCATTTGGATATTCTGTTTTTTGAAGTATTTATTTAAGTCTTTTGACTATTATTTTTCAAAATGTACATTTTTATTATTGATTTATAGGAATTTTTTTATATATTCTCAGTACAAGTCTTTTGTCAAATATAGGTATTGAAGTATCTCCTCCCTCGTGTGACTTGCCTTTTCACTTTCTTAATAATATCTTTCATAGAGGAAACATTTTTCTTTGCATTGAAACTATGATTGGTGTTTTTGTGTGTGTCTGAGAAATCTTTTCCTTTTTTAAGGTCATGAAAATATTCTCCTCTGTTGTCTTCCAGAAGTTTTATTATTTCTTGATCCATACAGGTTGGTGTGAGGTAGTGGTAGAAGTACGTTTATTTCCTTATGGATATTTAGTTGATCCCAGTGCTTTGCAGAGGCAACTTTGTAATAAACTGAATGAGTATATATGTTTGGGTATGGGCTGTATTCTATGTCACTGGTCTATTTCCTATCCTGTACCAAAACATTGAGGTTGTAATAGTACATTTTGTAAAATTTCCAACTTTTTTCTTTCTTCAAAATTGTCTTTCATACTCTTGGCACTTGGCATTTCTATATAAATTTTAAAAGATCTCGTTAATTTCCATTAAAAATAACTCAGAATTTTGACAGTAGTACGTTGAATTTATAGATTAACATGGAGATAAATGACATCTTTACAATATAAAGTTCATTCCATGGACATTTGTTGAGATCTTCTTCATATTTTCTCAGTGATGTGCTACCGTTTTCTGTTAGGGGTCTTGCACATATTTTGGTAGATTTCTTTCGAAGTTTTAATGCTATTGTAATAATATATTTTAAATTTTTCTAGCTCCTTGTTGCTAGTTTACAGAAATGAAATTGATTATTCTAATAGTTTATAGTGATTCTTTTAGCGTTTGCATGTATATAATTTTCCATATCTGAATCATGACATGTTTATTTCTTCCTTTCCAATTCTTATACCTTTAATTTGTTCTTTGTTTTTTTCTTTATTGCACTGGCTAGGGGTTCCAGTACAATATTGAATAGAAGTGTTGCTGCAGAGATAGCAGACTGCTTATTCCCAATCTCAGTGGGAAAGGCTTCAGTATTTCTTCATTAAGTATGATGTTTGCTGAAGAGTCTTTGTAGCTAATTTATCATATTTAGAAACTTCCTTTCTCTCATTTGCTAAGCTTTGGTCATGAGGAAGTTGAATTGTATCGAATACTTTTTTTGCATTTGGTGCACTATTGAGATGAGTATGTAACTTTTATACTATATCCTTTTAACATGGTGAATTTTATTAGTTTTTTAATGTTAAACCAATCTTGTATTCTAGAATAAGCCCAATTTTATCATAATGCATTATCATTTTATATGTGGCTGAATTCGTCTGTCCTAACATATGTGCAGCTTAGAAATCAGAAATGCCTTTGGGAAAAGTGCTGCAGAATGTTCACTTTGCTTTAGTTCCTTTATTCCTGAATCAGTCCTTCAAGTTCTGCCTGCTTTAGTAGCAGTGAACTCTTTTTTTTTTTTTTTTGAGTATGCATGTTGGAGTTTCTTTCAGCCTTTAAAACAGTTTACACAATAGTTTAAACCGTATGTAAACAATAGAGTATATGTGCATATTTTTAAAAACTATTTTAAAGGCTGAAATAAACTCCTTTTTTATCTCTCCAACTCAGTAAGACCGATGTGAGCCATAGGCCACCCCTTTTGTTTTGAACTCTGTGTCTTCTGGTACAAACTTGCAAATGTCTTGAAGGGAAAAAAAATCTGTAGTGAATGGAGGCTCACCTCAGTGAGATTTTCTTCTCTCAGGATCTTAGCCCCTCAAGTTCTGGCTGCTTTGGTTGCTTTTCAAAGCCTCAAACAGTTAGGGATTTTGTTAATTTGTTTGTTTCTTTTATTTTCTATAGATCTTTGAGTTAGTCTCAGCAAGAGGGCTAGTTTGAAACAAGCTATGCTTAAATGACTTCAAGTGGGACTTCCACAATATTTTAAAAAGTTTTATGAGCACTAAACTGCATATATTTCAGGATACTCAAGAAAGAAATAATGTTTGCACTCTGTCTATTAGCTGTATATATGTTAAATGGGGAAATTATAAGTCAAAGAAAGCCTCAGGGGAGAATTCGTTCCAAGCCTTTATCTTACCTTCTGGTGTTGCCAGCAATCCTTGGAGTTCCTAGGCTTGTAGACTCATCACTCCAATCTCTTGCCTTCGGCGTTACGTGGCATTCTCCCTTTGTGTGCCCGTCTTTTCTCCTCTTCTTATAAAGACACCAGTCATACTGGATTAGGATGCACTGTAATCCAGCATGAGTTCATTTTAACTTGATTACATTTATAAAGACTCTATTTCCAAATAAGGTCGCATTCACAGGTACTGGGGATTAGAATTTCAACATCTCTCCTGGGAAGCCACAATTAAACCCATAACAAGGATTCTGAATCATTTAATTTTGTTCAACTCACTTAAAATTGAATATAAAAGATCTGTTTTGACTTTATCTGTTATTTATTATGTCTCTGTTCTTACAACGATATTAAATTGCCTAAATCTACTAGGATAATTCAGTTATACTGTTCACAGAGATAGTAAATTACTAACTTACACCATAAGACTTATTTACTATGTTGCTTCCTTTCCAGCTTGGCCACAAAATTCTAGAGGTAATAATTTCGTAAGCCATCCTTGACTTACCAAAATCGTATTCAATGGTTTCTAAACTTTAGAATGCATAAATGTCATCTAGAATACTTCTGAAAAACTCAGGTGCCTGCAATTTATCCCTACAGTGTTTCGAATTAATAGGTCCATATGGGTCCCAGAAAAACTTGACAAGCACCCTTTATAATTCTGAGTCAAATATTCTACTAACCATTTTTTGAAAACCATTACTTAATTTATATGACTCCTAGCAGATGATTATATACTTTCTAAAGACAGAGAAGATACCTGAGCACTGTATGGGCTGTGGATCATTTAAAATTGCCAATATGTTCCCAAGAAATAGAAAAAAAAAAAATCTCATTATTATTCTCGTTTCACAAAAGATGGAGGTGCTGTTAAATTAGGTGTTTTATTTAAGATTATCATGCATATCAATGCAAATTAATAATAGAGGCTAGAGTATAACTCAGACTTACCTACACTAACCTAAAGCTACTTGGTCACATTTGCTTTCATTAGTATCTGAATTCTCATTATTGCTGTGTGCTTGGCATTCTTCACAGAAGAAACATTACTCAGGATTCACTGATTTAAAGGTTCAACCAGCTGGAAACACTCTTCATATTGTGCAGCATTAAATTCAAAATAGACTTCAAGATATAAAGACATGAAGAATTCATTGGCAGTATTTTTTGTTTTGTATTATTTTGTTTGGAGCTGAAAATTATATTAAGAAACAATTATCTAGATTTTTTTTAAAAAAAGAGGTTCCAGGATCTCAGACTCTACCTGCTTTATGGTTTGATTAATTCATAGTTAAAACATTCCAAATGCTTTATACAGTATTAAAAATAAATGTGAAGCATTTATACCATCACTAAGCATAGAAATGCCTATTTTATTCAGAGTTGTTATATTACAGTTACATTCTCTGAAATGCATGCCATTTCCTGTACTTGGCCCTATCTTGAGATGAAAGCCAGTGTCCCTTTGCCAAGTAACTAAGCAAGACTCCATCTGTCCTTTATATTGGTACAGTAAAACATCTAACCTTATCGCTCAGTGGTCCTGTCCAGGAACATTCTGCAAACAGAGACCAAAAGGACCCTCCTGCTGGCTGACCAGTGGGAGCTCTGCTAAGCCTCTCTCTGATAGAGCCCCTTCTCTTGTCCATCTTACTGTGTGGCGAGGCTCTTGACAAGATTTTTGAGTTCTAACATAGAACAAAAGTTTAAGAGGTCATTATAGTACTTTGATCTCTTATGAAATCAGGCATAAGGGTACCCCATGTGAATCCTAAACCTAAATATGGAAAATAGCCATACATCTATTAATGCTATAACGTAGGCATTTGTATTTTTATGAATAATAAATGTAAGCCAGATTAATATTAAAATATTGCAAAGAAAAGTAAAGGGTTTACTGATCAAGCATGGGGAGATATCACCTCCATTCTCAGAATCCTAATGATTTATACTCATTAACAATGGAAATGAATTGATGTTATAAATTTGCTTTTTTCTTTCTCTGTTTTTTTTTGAAGTCATTAATATTAGATATACTTCTCTTATGAAAATAGAAATGTGCTGGTTCATATTGGCTATCACCATAGTTTGCACTTAAGCTGTATATGGTGTTTTAACGAACATTTTCCTTATTTTATAGGTGGGGAAACCAAGGTAGAGATAGCCCAAATAACTCATTCTATTCCAGGTAGCCCCCAAGTGAAGCATAGCAATGCTGGCCATTGGGTGGCAAGGTATTTGTATAGGTATGGGGGGGCATGCAGTATGGTCTCTAGAAAAGTGTTAGGTTAAGATCCCTGTGAGCAGTGTGTGCTGCTTCTAGAGCATACTGAGCAGAAGGCATCCAGTATAATGATGAAACTGGAACTTGAATATCGAAATATCTAAACCTCGGGCCTAGAGGTGAGCTACTGACCCAGGCCATTCCTAAGTAGATTTAGCAAGGCTGCTTTTATATATGCCATACATAATGAGAGTTTCTTTTTCACCAGATTACCCCAAGAAAAGAGGAAATAGCCATATTTGAAGTTCTTACAAAGCTCTCATGTTTCTCAGTGCTCTCACAATTGCTGTATTTTGAACAAAAGAGTGTTGTTCTGTGAAGACAAAGTAACCTAATGCTACCTCAGTCAGTGTTAGTTTTCATGCTGATAAAGTCACCTGACAGAATACCTCAAGAAAAAAAGGGAGGCAAAACACTTATAGATTTGGGAATTAGTCCTAAGACCTCAAAATTACATATCTGTTATAAAAAAAAAGTTTTCTCATTTTTGTGTGTCTGAAAGAGTTCATAATTTAAAAAATAATTTTTAAAAAGGAAAAATACATGAAGTCAAGCAGATAAGATGACACATTTTATTTTGTAAGCATCCTTAGATGTACATTAACTTGCCCAACATTTTCCAGGCATATGAGTTCCTTAGAGATTTCTTAAGTAGTTTTCAAAGGTAATCGTTATTCCCCGAGGACATCCAGGTAAGAAATAAAAATGCAGTTTATGATAAAGATATAAGATAGTGTGTTTCTAAAGGCAAGGTTGAAGTTATCCTTGTTTTCTTTCCTATGAAGGTTTTACATTGGGAAAATCCCTGCAAAAATGAAGAAAATATGTCAGAGTTTTCAATAATAGAACTTGAACCTAGTCATTTCAATAGAACTAAATTCTACTCTCTGCCATCCTACTAAATACCTGACACAAGAGCAAGAAACTCTGGAATATCAGGTTAAGAAACCAGATGTGGTATCAGATGGACTTGAGTTCAAATCTTGATTTGATTTCAGTAAGTTGTGTGACCTTGGAACCTCCATGAGTCCCGTGGTGTGGTCTATAAAATGATATTTATAATTCTGCTTCACAGGATTGTACTGAGGATTAACTGAGATGTTTGTAAATTCACAAGCATAGTGCCTGTATTAGTTTTCTATTACTGTTGTAACAGATTACCACAAACTCAGAGGTTTAAAACAATGCAAGTTTATTATCTTATGGTTCTGTAGATTAGAAGTCTGACGGGGTCTCACTGGGCTAAAACAAGGTTTCAGCAGGTCTGCATTCTTTTTTGGAGACTTTCCTTGTCTTTTCCAGCATCTAGAGGCAACCCACATTCCTTGGATCATGGTTTCCTCCCTCTGTCTTTAAATCTAGCAGTCTTGTATCTCTCTGCCCCATCTTCTGTACAAAGCCACATCTCTCTCTGACCATGGCTGGGAAAGGTTTTCTACTTTTAAGGACCCATGAGATTAGATCGGGCCCATCTGGATAATCCAGGATAGTCTCCCTGTTATGGATTGAATTGTGTCCTCCCAAAATTTGTGTGTAAACTTGGCTAGGCTGTGATTCCCAGTATCGGGTGACTGTCCACCATTTTGTCATCTGATGTGATTTTCCTACGTGTTGTAAATCGTACCTCTATGATGTTAATGAGTCAGGATTAGAGGCAGTTAGTTAATGAAGCACGACTCAATCTACAAGATTAGGCTGTGTTTTAAGCTAATCTCTTTTGAGATATAAAAGAGAGAAGCGAGGAGACAGACAAGAAACAAGAGCCAGGAGAATAGCGCATCCTTTGGACCTGGGGTCATCATGTTGAGAAGTTCCTTGACCGGGAAAGATTGATTACAAGGACCTTACCCCAGAGTTGACAGAGAGAGTAAGCCTTCTCCTGGAGCTGGCACCCTGAATTTGGACTTCTAGCCTCCTAGACTGTGAGAAAATAAATTTATCTTTGTTAAAACCATCCACTTGTGGTATTTCTGTTATAGCAGTGCTAGATGACTAAGACACTCCCCATCTCAATGTCCTTAATTTAGTCACATCTGCCAAGTCCCTTTTACCATGTCAGGTGATGTATTCACAAGTTCTTGGGATTAGGACATGGACATCTGTGGGGGTGGGGGGAGCATTATTCTGCTTACCAGAATGCCTAAAGCATTATAGGTAATAATAAACCATCATCACTATAAAAATCATTATTTTAATAATTATCATTGCAGTTGACATTTATTAAACCAAAACCATTGCCACTGAGTCAATTATGACTCACAGCGACCTTATATGACAGTGGAGAACTGCCCCCATTGGGTTTCCAAGGCTGTAATCTTTACTGGAGCTGATTGCCATATCTTTATCCTGTGGAGCAGCTGGTGGGTTCAAACTGCTGACCTTTTGGTTACCATCTGAGCCCTTTAACCACTGTACCACCAGAGCTCCTTTGACATTTATTAGGGGCTCAAAAATACTTGGCATTTTTTTTTAATAAAGTATTTTCTAGAAAATTGGAAGACAGTCTTTATCAGGTACAGATAATGGAGTATTTTAATAATTTTAATAATAATTTTTAATTTTAATAATAATATTCATTCATTCATGTATTTTATTTTCCCAATATTTCAATGTATTTCTACCTAGTATTTTGAATTTCAGAGGAATTAGGGAATTTTAAAATTGAAAAGGATATTGGTGATCATATGGTCCAATTCTCATTTTATACATGGAAAAACTGAAGGATATTCAAGCTGAATTACCTGACTGCAATCATATAGCTTGTTAGAAGCAGTGCCAGTGGGAAGCATAGTCCTTATTTTACTCTGCCATGTTGCTTCCACTGTTATCACTGTGAGCACTGTGGCCCAAGTGGGCTGAAGTCTTTGGTGCAAAGGTCTGTTGGAGGACCTTGGTTCCTATTGTTGTATGTGCATGCTCTCTTCCTCCATGCTCCTTGTTATAGCAGCACTAGATGACTAAGACAGATGTAATGCAGCTCTCTGAATGATTCTATTCTCTGACTGCTTTATTCTTTCAAATTGTGATATACGATGGGGAGATGTGTTAGTTAGCTAATAACAGAAATACCACAATTGGATAGCTTCAACAAACAGAAGTTTATTCTCTCACAGTCTCGTAGGCTAGAAGTCCAAATTCAGGGCGTCCACTCCAGGGGAAGGCCTTCTCTCTCTGTCAGCTCTGGAGGAATGTCATTGTCAGCAATCTTCCCCTAGACTAGGAGCTTCTTAGCGCAGTAACCCCAGGTCGAAAGGATGCGCTCTGCTCCTGGTGCTGCTTTCTTGGTGGTATGAGGTCCCCCGGTTTCGCTGCTCACTTCTGTCTTTTATATCTCAAAAGAGATTGGTATAAAACATAACCTAATCTTATAGATGGAGTCCTGCCTCATTAACATAACTGTCTCTAATCCTACCTCATTAACATCATAGAGGTAGAAGTTACACACATGGGATAATCACATCAGATGACAAAACGGTGGACAATCACACAATACTGGGTATCATGGCCTAGCCATATTTTTAGGAGACACAATTCAATCCATGACGGTAGGTTATATTACTTCCATGTTTTGAGTGAGTGGACAGAGGTCTCAAGCAGACTCCTGAAAATCTTGGGTAGGAGGCCTTTATGGGTAGACCTACTGCCTTTCTTAATATTCTTTTACATCTAAGACAAAAATGCATGTAGAGAAGAGAAAAACATTAAAGGCTATTTATAGGGTTACTACAAATATTGCCCAGAAATCTATTTTAAGAAAAGAAAAACAAAGAAAAGGCCACACTTTATATTTTTCATATACTGGAAATAAACACTAATTTATATTCTCATCAATAAGTATTACAACTTTGCATAAACAGGTTACAATACTAATGACACCAAGAAGCTACAAATAGTATACTGGTGTCAAAAGTTAATGGTAGATAATGCTGTTGGCCCTATCTAATATTCCACATTGTCAAGGAAATACAGACCAAGCACTTTTCTTTCCTGGTACAGCCAAAAGCAGATCATCACAAGTAATGAGTATATACTATCCTCTAAAAGGTCCCTCTTCTTAAATGCAATATACATGTTCCTTATCTGCAGAGGAATCCCACATTTGAAGTTGTAGAACTGGGAGAATAGGATGTGTTATAGGAAAAGAAGCTTCGGTAACAAATCTCTTCAGGTATCTATGTCATCATCTAAAAATTGCTTTGAAGATTCACTCTAGTCAGGTAGATGTTTACTTTGTAAAACATTAAATTCCAGATTGGATCCTAAAGAAAATCAGACAACTCTGATGGTTTCTCATTATTTCACCATGACAACCCAATTCTAATTCCCTGTGAGCAGGTGTATTAGTTTTCTATTGCTGCTGTAACAAATTACCACAAACTTAGTGACTTAAAACAACACAAATTTATTATATTAAAGTTTTGGAGATCAGAAGTTTGAAATCATTCTTACTGGACAAAAGTCAAGGTGTTGGCAGGGCTGGTTCCTTCTGGAGGTTCTAGGGAAGGATCTGTTTTCTTCCCTTTTCTAGCTTATAGAGGCCGCCTGCATTCCTTTAGTCATGGATCCTTCCTTGCATAACTCTGACCTCTGCTTCTATCATCACATCTCCTTCTCTGACTCTCATCTTCCTGCCTATCTCTTATAAGGATCCTTGTTATTGAATTAAGCCTACCCACATAATTAGGATAAACTCTTCCTCTCCATGTCATTAACATAATCACACTGTAAAGTCCCTTTTGCCTTGTAAGGTAACATGTTCACAGGTGTCAGGGATTAGGGCATGGACATCTTGGGGGAAGGGAGCATTATATAGCCTATCCCAGCAAGATACAGCTACCCTAGTGTCCAAGGAGGTCGAGCTGGTGATATTTTTTGGTGACAGCAGGGATTTGAACTGGTTAGAATGGGTTCTGCCATGGTTAACAAAATGAAACTGGAACAGAACCGAGTTTTTAAAATTTGGGTGATCCAGAACCATAACCGGAATGGGAAAAATTACGGGTCAAAGCTCCGGAATGAGATACTCGGAAGAGGCGTAGTGAGCCATTTCAGGAGCCTGATGTATGAGATTGATTGGATTATTGGCAGGACTGAGGAGAGCAACACACATTCAAAACAGCATGATCAGCCGCCATCTTTGAGCAGGGCACTGCTATTTCCAACTCTGCTCAAAATTCAACGGGTAAGAGATTTGGTTACTATCAATGCATATGCTGCCCTTGGCTTCTAAGAGGGAGATCAAGTTTCTAGCAGGGCTTCAACCCGTAATTTTTCCCATTCCGGTTATGGTTTCGGTTCACACAAATTTTTAAAATTCGGGTCTGTTCCAGCATTGTTTCCTCAGCCATGACTGAACTAGGAAGAACCAGTTCGAAGCCCTAGGTGAGTTAAAGACAGCTGTATTTGCCAACCTCTTCTGGAAACTCTGCTGGTAGAATAATATCATGGAAATGTGCCTTGCCTGCCGTATGGAGGTGATTTGATTCTTGTTGCAAAGATGAACCTGGTGACAATAAAGTTGAACTATGGAGTTTTAGGAGCCCTCATGGTGCAATGGTTAAGAGCTCGCCTCCTAACCAAAAGATCAGCAGTTTGAATCCACCAGCAGTTTGGAGACCCTATGGGGTGGTTCTATTCTGTCCTATAGGATCACTATGAGTTGGAATTGACTCGATAGTAATGTGTATGGGGTTATAATAAGAAGAAAGGGCTTGAATTTCCACTTCTGGCTGGTGAACTGCATCTAGGCCTGAGGAATGAAAAAATTAATTACAAGAGGCTTTACCTTAATTGGCTCGATCCTCAGTTGCAAGATCAGTGGGGCATAGAGGGGTAGTGACATCTTTCAGTGGATTGTGAATTTTTAGAAATTTATACTTTTTAATATAATTCAATTTTTTTTAATAAAATGGAATAATGATCATTAAATTGTGTTGACAGGGTTATAGTGAGAAAAGAGCTATTGAAGAAAATGACTCCTGGACCTCTATTACCTAGCTAACATACATTCTCATTATTCTTTATCTGAATTTGTCAACATTTCTGTAATTTGCTTTCTTTTTCTCACTTTTCTCTAACCTACCATTTACATGTGAATGTAATATTGAAGATGCTATTTGTAGAGCTAAAATACCACGCTCTTGGTGTGGCCCTCTGGCCAATTTTATACACTAATTTTAAAAGAATTAGGGCCAAGATTGGAACTAGGGATAGTAGGGAAGGTGAAGGAATGGTAGCTTTTCCATGCTTATTCTCTAGGGAGGGATCTATTGGAGGGAAGAGAATCTTTCTTACTTGCTAAACTTTTCCTGAGAATTGGTTACCTGTAAGACAGGGCAGTTGTTTCAGGGCTAGACCCGAATGTTGAGGAACAAGTAGTTCATGACCCTTTCAGCCTTTGCTAGGATTCTTCTGCCTTTCTTTTCTCATCCTTCTGTATAAAACAAGAATATATGTTTTACATACATATGCTCATCATAGCATTATTCTTTCTTGGACTTGAATTTCGCATTCATTTAACATTTGGTTGCCAGATATTCCCAGTCCAGTTGACTATAGATAAATGATTTAAAATGAGTACAACAAGAGATATAATAGAAATGTGACCAAAATTCTAGGAGAAAAATAACTAACCCTCCCCAGGTGAGATGGAGAACACTTCACAGAAGAGGTGACACCTGAGCAAAGCCATGAGAATGAACAGGTGGCTCTCATTCTAAACCTCTCTTGGGCACAAGATGTGCCTGTGAAGAAAAGGCATTATTGGGATTCTGTTTAAAACTTCATTTCTTTGTTTCAAGTAGGATATCTAATATTTGAAATAAAAATATGACCCCTTTAAGCAGTCTCCAACTAAGACAGATTGAAGGAGGGAGGGTTAAGCCAATCTGTGTCACAGCTTCAGCAGAAGGGAGTGGGTGGTGGTGACAGCAAGTAAACAACTTCATTTTCATGTTAAACTCTCCTGGGGAGCTGGGATGGAGAATGGTAATGTCTGTCCTGGGGCATGGTAAAACAGAGAAAATAGACAATACACAATATAATGAAGGTATAAGGGGATCTCTGGCTTCCTGAATTGGACCAAATGGCATCATATAAAATGAGGGCAAGGGGTAAAGTGGTATATGTAGCTATGATCTTCTGGCGTTTGAATTTCTATTTTTCATTTGAATCAGGTAGGGATTTGCTTCTGTTAAGGGTGACAGCCTGTCCTGGTATATCAATACTGCCTTTCCAATAGTTAAAATGTTGATATTTTTCTTTAATAGTAGGAAAACAGCCACAGCCCAGACTGCTCAAATACCTGCCTCACCCCTCTCCCAGTCCTGCCCTTCCCCTTCAGAATCCCCTGGACCTCTCCCAACTAAAAGAGGATATCTGGATCTGCAGGAGATCTCCAGGACTATCCTCAAGTACTGTGGTTGGCGTGTGTTCTGATTGTTCAGTACTTATGCCATACTGGTTGTTAAATATTTTGAATGTTATCCTTGTGAAACCCATAGTAATAAAGTTAAAGCTGTCGTTTTAATTAATGAAAAGCTTTCATTTTTAGCATTTCCAGATTCACAGTAAGCCCAGCAATGCACTACTAAATAGGGTTTACCTTATGTACTTCCAAATTTAAAAAAAGGGAGTCTTAGAGTTAGCAATGAAAAATAGACTAATTTATAATTCTAGGATAGTTCTTGGCATTCATTCTTGCTTTAAAATGGTATTTTGATTTCTAGGGCTTCTAGAGTATAAGCTTTTTAATATTTTATATTAATTTATATTATGTTAATATTT
>NW_004444011.1:2313212-2345889 GCF_000243295.1 Trichechus manatus latirostris | reverse complement strand
TAAGAATAAAAGTCAGATTTGGCTTTCCTGATTGGTTCCTTCTGGCTTTTCAACCATTAACACCTACATGAAAAAGAAAGACTCAGATTGCACATACTTTTAAGCCTTTCCTGCTGCTAGTGATGCTTGTCCGAGATTAAAGGCACAGGTCCTATGATCCTTACATTTCTAACAGGATAATCAAACCCAAATCTAACCCATTGCCGTTGAGTCGATTCCTACTCAGTCAAACTGCCCCAGAGGGTTTCCAAGGCTGTCTTTACAAAAGCAGACTGCCACATCTTTTTCCTTCAGAGCAGCTGGTGTGTTCGAACCTCCAATCTTCTGGTTAGCAGCTGAACACTTAACCACGGTGCAACCACGGCTCCTTTTAAGAGGATAAAGCTGTCTAATGATAAAATTTCACAGTTTGTTAAAAGCCACTGAATTTTGTTTATTGATATCTGATAATATCTGGCACATATGTTAGTATTTGAGGAATTAGAATATGTATTGAACAGCTACTCTTTCTATATATTACGTTCCTAATTCTACCTGAAGTGTCTTAGTATTGAACATGGCCACTGGAAGCATATAACAGAATTAAATATATGTTCAAAATATACATAAAAATATAAAACAAGTGACATAAAGTGATATTAAGGAGTGGTTAATTGAAGGCAATCTGAAGTGGTTGTTTCTAAGCTTAATATTCTGCAGCTTTGCTTATATTTCTTGGTGGCCTTAGTACTACAATGTATCTGTGATAAAACCTGTTACTTGTTAAAATCCTGCAAGAGCAGTGAGGGCTACAAATATCTACACTTTAGGAGAAATAGACTTCTGCTGTTGAGTACTTTGTACTTCAAGAAAATCCAATTATTTTTTTAAAAGCAAAAAGAAAGTTTTATTCTACATGTATTCAAAAAGGCAAAAGTGGGAAACAGAAAACCATACTGTCAGAGCCATGTCTGCCTGAGTCCAAGGAAATATCACAGAACAGACAAAAGTGGGAAAATGGACAAGCATGCTGCCACAGCCATGTCTGCCCGAGTCCAAAGAACATTACAGAGTGGGCAAGAATGGGAAAACGGACAAGCATGCTGCCACAGCCATGTCTGCCCGAGTCCAAAGAACAGTTACAGAGCCATCAGTATATATTAGCATTACAAATGGGCAAAACCATTGAAAGCTTAGCCTTTTCAAATTGGATAGAAACTGTGATCCTACATTTTGAATTGTCTTTCTTAACAATCATTGGTACAGATTTCAGTAATGAGAGTCAGGAGGGTCTTCATTGGTCCAACAAGTTTCTATTCACTAAATGCTAATAGAAAAAGATAAGAGTAGAAAGTCTTTTGTGTTGTTTGATTGGCTTTATGTGAAAGTTTCCCTAAAAGATACTTTTCAAGAGTATCTTAGCTATTGTCTTTATACCTCAGAGCCCAGTTGATGTGTCCTTGTGAGTCTTTTTGAGCCCAGCTCCAGCTGGGTCACACTCTCTATGTTCAAGGACTGGGAATAATAACTCCAATATTATTTTCTAAATCATTCCCTCCTTTTAATTGGGGATTGGCAATACGTTGATGATCAAAACGTGGACTTAGTTGAGCTCCTAGATGGCGGCCATTGCAGGCTCTTTAAACTCATGGTGCTGGTTTTCCACTGGATACCATCTGGTTCTTCACCAGGATCTTAAGTAAGAGCGATGTTCTTTCTCATCAATCACATTGCCGGAGTGAGCAGACTCAATGTACATCAACATTTCAGCCCAAGGCCTTCTTTGCCTTTTAGGTGTGTAAGACAATAGAGGATAAATTTTATTATACCTAATAGTATTAGGATATAGGCTAAGAATATTACTGTTCCTTGCAATAGTGATTTAGCCCATGTACTTATTCCTGATGGTAACCAACCAAGCAAATCTGGTGTTTATAACAGTGTTACAGTGTGTAACTAAGTAGTTTGCTGTTTAATTCTATGTGTATCCTGTTCTAATTCTCCTGTGTTATTTATCCAAGTGGCACAAGAGGTATTTGCTACAGCACAGACTACACTAATAAAAAAATCTAAGGTTATTTTGTTATCTCATGTCACCTTGGCTTATGAGATCAGAGCTCACTGTTGTGCTTCCATCGCACTAGGAACCTCATCTGTTATTTGTCTCACAGTGACTGACAAATTTTCTTAAAGATTTCTCCAATTCAAATATGCTGTAAGTAGGAATTACAGCTACCAACCACATCCTGAATGCTGGACCAATAAGTTTTCTTCTGACTTTCATTTTACAGTTTTAACATTACCTTTTCAGTATTTACTAGCATTATTACTATGAATATCTAAAGATAATCCTAAAGTTCCTAAGGTGCATTGCCCATACATTTGTCAGTAATTTAAACAAGCAATTATCCACGTAAATTCACTATGAGTTGGAAAGGATCATCTAAATTAGTATAGTTGGATCTACCACACAGAAATATATGTCCATAAAGGGGCACACAAAGTTTGTCTAGAGAAAACAGAAGGTATAGAAAAATTTACATGTGACAACAAAGTTTCCATTAGAGAATTCATGATTAGCAAGATAATACAGAATGGACTTCTCCTGTTGGAAGTCTTCAGTTAATCGCTTTAAAACATACTAAGTGTTCTCCCTGAGGGCAAGCTGTCCCTCTTTGGTTCACCTATTAACAGTCATGGGTCACTTTCGCAGAAGCAGAAATGGAACCTAAGACAAAACAGAGTCTGAGCCATGAGGTTGATCTCCTCTAAGAACCTGGTTTCTTTAAGATACATAATTTTTTGCATCGTAAGAGGGTGACAGTTTGATTACAAACATTAGACAGGTATTTCATATGACATTATCTTAAAGACTGATTAAAGTAATTACTAATTTACCCTAAACATAACTCTCAGTCTGATCTTTGAAGCTAGTTTCCTAAAACAGACTGAATTCTTCAAAAAAAAAGCACAATCCCCAGAGCAAAATGGTCTTACTGGTTTATCTGGACCACTGTTTCACTCAAAGTTGCTTCAGGAACCAGTTTTTTTCTGAAAACTCAAGGTTCAAAAGGACATACAAAGGTAATGTCCTGTGTGGGTTGCCTCAACCTCCATGAAAACCAGAAATCTGGATTCTGGGAGAATTACATACAACTCTCTCATCATTCTTTCCTTTCGATCATGATCTTGTTATGGAATCTTTTATCAAAAATGCTCAACAAATGGTAATTGGGCATCATCTGGTTTTTAAGATCCCAGGCACCATACAGCAAACTAAGAAGTAGAATAGAAACACTAACAATTATATTAGGCCAGTTGTCTGAAATAACAAATGAAACCATGATGCTAAGGTCCTTGAACCAAGGAAACAAATCTCGTAAGTTGTTTGTTTATACATGAGCAGCATTAGTGACTGTTTTTCATGTGCCTCAACAACAACTATATTCTGCAAAACCTCAGATTGAGTATTAATATAAATATGGTAACATTTATCTATTAAGGCACAAACTATTTCTTAAGAGAGCTAATAGAAAGGTTAATACTATTCTATTTTGTAAAATCATAGCTCAAATTTCAGACATTTCTCTGGTTATGATATTTACAACTTTGCTAATTTTATCAACAGGAACTTCTAATTCAAGAGTTACAATATCTAAACCCATTAGTCAGATAATTTAGGAGAAAGGAAAATAGTTTCTTTTATCCAGAAAGTAGGACCTTAAAACATCAGCAATATTTCCACATAAAGTCCATAGTTTCCTTTCATTTACTCAGTCTTATGTAGCTAATTTTCTGTTCCATGTGATTCTGGATCAGCCGCAGTTCTGGAAATCTTGACTGAGTCTAGTCACAGTCTTTTTAGCAAGTCCAACATAGTCTATCTTTTTGTTGAGATATTTTGGTCAAACGTTTTCAGCAAATCAGCAAAGTAAAAACTTATCTGCAGATGACAAAATATGGCCATGATTAATTCTTAAAAATAATATTCTTAATAGTAAAACACCTGATAGAAATTAATTACAAGCATAATGTAAAGGCCAAATAAAATCAGTTAAAAAAACTTTAGATAAAAAATATTTCTAAATATAACCATTAACCATATTAAAAGAGTTTCAGATATAATACATAATAATTTTGAGACAAAATACCATGTAGTCAGGATATACCAAGAATATACCAAGATTATCAATTCTCTAAATACCTGAATAGTAATTAAAAAAAACTTCATAGGTAAATGATGTAAATTCCCCAATCAAACCATTGGCTTTGATGATGCTATATTCAAAAAGATAAAGTTGTGACCAAGTTAACAATAAAGAAATAATAATATTATAGGTCACTGTGAAACAATACTTAAGTTATTTAACCAAAGATCTTAAAGTAAAAATCTTAGCTTTCTTTTCTAAAAGACATGTGGCTTAGTATTCAGACTCAGGAATCTTATTCTAATGGGAGGCCAAACCTCTGTGTCTTCGAGGCAGATTACACAAATAAATTAACCTTTTAACTCAGAAATCAAAGAAAATTTTATTATTTTAACAGTGAGAAACTCATCTTTGTTTTCTATACTACTTAACATTAAAACTCCTAAAAATGTCATAAATTAAACTGTTAAACCTTAGTCAGATAAAACTTGACCATATCAAATAAATTTCTTTTTCAGTAAACCTCTTAAACGTTGCCCTTGTTGTGTACCTCTTATAATGTATCCCTTTAAATGGCAAAAATGAACACACTCATTAGCACTCTTAACTATATATGTATATATTCTCTTGTGGCATAAAAAGAGAAAGTATACGAACTTAAATTATGACAAATATTTATTAACTCAATTTAATATCAATAAGTTACCTAAAATGTCTTGGGAATTATTTTAAGCTTGTATATCATAAAACGTAACTGTAATTGAAAGAAAGTCTGTTTAAATATTCTAAGATTTCATTCAGCTTTTACCATTCCTCATATTTTTCCCAACTTAATTTTAGCCCTTAAAGATTTTATCAACTGGCTTTGAAAATCACAAAGTCTCTGCTCAAATGACCAATTCATTGATATGGATATAACCTTAAGTGTCTGGCTAGGATTGGAAACAGTTTTCCAGGCCGCTTCAGGTGTGTCTCATTGTGGTTTCTATCGTTTGACTTCTTAGAGTTTCCCTATAACAGAGAGAACTTGTTTACAGTTCTATGATTGGGATCCACCCAATTTCTGATAACTATAGGAAAGCAGCAGTTTTTCTTATCTTTTGTCTTAAAAGGGTCTCCACCTAGTTGGAAGGGGTCTTTCAAAAGCTTCCCTGGAGCTACAGGACCTTGGAGACTGGGGGCTGGGGGGCCTGATTTTGCCCTGCCCTCACTCTCTTGACTCATGGAAGACACTTACATATGTTTAAATTGATGGAGGCATTTTGAAAGGCTATCTACCTAGTAAATACCAAAGCTCTTTAGCAATTTTGTAAATGAATCCATCAATTCTTGGCTAGCAAGACTGGGCCTGGGGGTGTCATCCCAATTCGTTTACATATGTTTAAATTGACCTAGGAATTTTGACAGGCAAAAGATAACCAATGTCTTTTTTACTTTTCCTTTAAGACAAAACTATTCTTTTTCCTTAAATAAAACACATTTCATATAATATCTAGCTTAAGTTAGAAAAGTTTCACTTTTCAGATTGACATAGTATAAAACATAAAGATCTTAGTGTACCTTTCAAATAGGCCAATTTATATCAAATTTTCTCCAAGTAGCTATTAAAAGTCTAAATCATAAGACAGACACAAGACACGGTTTTTTTCTTGATGAAGAAAGAACTGAGGTTCTATGACTAGCCTTACAAAAAACAGCAGTTCTCAGCCACAGCCACCAATCTAATACAAGACAAACTTAGACACAACGCTCTAGACCAGAAGCAAGCTCTCAGGACAAAAGGAGACAGAAAGACCACAGAAACTCAACAGATAATACCACACAAAACAAGGATATGGGGATTCTAGTTTCTTAAAGTGTATATAGCAATTTTTGGTAAGATTGACTCAATTCAACAGAAAAAACAGGTTCTAGAGAAAACTTATTAACTTTCCAGAGCCTCATATGGAGGAATATTAGGCCTGACAAAACCTGAGCATCAAGCAAAGTTCCCTAAAGGAAAGAAAGGACTACACAAATGAAAGCTCATTTTCCCAAAGTGGTCACTGAAATTCCAAATTACTTCTAGTATACTCAGTCTATAGTGTTTTTAAATATGAACCCCAAACCAGTGTCTCAGTAGTAGGGGGGAAATCCAGGCTCATTTATCAAAGATGTTAAGCTCTAAGGTTCAAGCTTTTGGTTTCCTTCTTTTTAAACTTAATTCATTCTGCTGGCTAGAGACTTAGTCTCTTATTTTAGACCTTAGATATACTAGATCGTCCAATTGGAAAGTACCTTAAAGTAGCTACTTATGATTTTAATTTTACAATTGTGATTCTTTATTGAGAAACTGTATCATAATACAGGTATGGAACTGCCACTTCTCCCTCAAATTTCATAACACAGGTCAGGAGCTGCCACCTCCCCCTGAAAATTCCGCAAAACAGGCAAGAGTTGCCACCTCTCCCTGCGAATTTGGCAAAGCAGAGCACTATTTTCCAGGTTTTCTCTGAGCCACAAAGAGGCCCAGATATTGTGGCTTATAGTGACTCAAAGCTCTTCGAAAATAGAATTACCTCTTTAGTGTCTGAAACGCCTGAATCCTGACCTAAACTGCAGTTCCCCTAACGAGTTACTAAATGTCACTCTTAAGCAAATGATCAAGCAAAAATCTAAGAAAGATTCTCCTTAGTCAGATGACCAGTTTTTCAAACAAATATGCCAAGCAAAACTTAAGAAAACATGAGAGAGAACAACAAAGAATAAGCAAAGGTTCATTTTCCGAGAGCACTCACCCTGTCGGTGTCGAAGGGACATGGAGTGGGAATACGTGGGTCCAGAAGATAGGACCACTCTTTGCTAGCTTCTGCTCCACAATCCAGTCTTCTCGAGGTTGACTGGATTTGTAGTTTCAGAAATCCTTGACAACTAACTACGTCATTAACTGTTACACGGGAAAAACATCACAAAGTTGAGTAAAGCAAAAAGAAAGTTTTATTTGGCATATATTCAAAAAGGCAAAAGTGGGAAACAGACAACCATGCTGCCAGAGCCATGTCTGCCCGAATCCAGGGAAATACACAGAACAGACAAAAGTGGGAAAACGGACAAGCATGCTGCTAGAGCCATGTCTGCCCAAGTCCAAGGAAATATCACAGAACAGACAAAAGTGGGAAAATGGATAAACATGCTGCTAGAGCCATGTCTGCCCAAGTTCAAAGAATATTACAGAATAGGCAAGAATGGGAAAATGGACAAGCATGCTGCCACAGCCATGTCTGCCCGAGTCCCAAGAAAATCCAATTTTTAATTTAATAGTTAATTTTTATAGTAGTTAAGCGTATTCTTTAACATTTATAAAGCATTTGTAAAAAGTGCTTTATAATGATTAATTATTCCCTACACCTCAGTTTTGTAAGGTATATTAGTTTAATTAGAACTGTTGGATCTAGCAAAAAATAGAGGCTAGGTTTTCTGCTTGAAATCACTGAAAGTTTCCGTCACTGTTTTTTTTTTTGTTTTTAATAGTAAAAATTGGGACAATAGCCTAAAAATGAAATACAAAATTTAGAGCTTGGAACTTCTGCTTCCTTGCTCACATTTTTGCTTGCTGTATCTTACTGTGGGATTGGGGGAGGATCTTTCCTCCATTACTAAATCACAGAAATTTCTTCTTTAGAGAGACTGAAAAATACTAAATTAGTATACCAATGTCCAGTGAATCCTTTTTAGTCTATGAAGTAACAAATTTTAATTCCTCAGTAAGGTGGCTTTACTTGCCAAAATCCCAAATTTTATGGCCTAATTTCCCACAGTGGCCTAAGCTCTATTCTAGGAAACTAGAAATAGGTTTTTAATGTAAATAACTGAAAATTTTCTTTCTCTTGAGAGTCTTATGTTAAAATATGTAGCAAGTATTTAACAACTATTTTATTAAAGTGTAATCATCATTATCACCTTTGCTTTCTGGTCTTAATCCCGAATTTTATTAATTGCTTCTCTTACGTGAGATAAAAATCCATCTAATTAATTAACCAACATTTGTGTCTGATCATTTGTTTATTTAATAGATCAGTGTATTTATTTTATTTACACCTAACAAATGTAGTCCTTAGCTGTTCTTCCAGAAGCCCTAATACCAACTCTGTGTTAGTAAATTTTTAGAAATCACCATTACATTTTCTTCATGAAGTTTAGCATTATTTATAACAACCTGTAGTGATTAGTGAATTGTGAAGTTATTTATTTTAAGCATGAGTATTAGAACTGCCCATGACTTTATTTCGGTGATAAAAATAAGGTAGAACATTATCATTGTTCAGATACTGGCTCTTCCTCATTTTCCAAAACGAAAGTGTTGTTGACTAAAATTAAATTGAATTATTTGGGTACACTAGAAAAATAACAAGTTAAAATTAGTAAAATATTTTAGTCATGGATATTTTTATAGAATCTAAAAATCTTAAGGTTGGAAGCTGCACTTACATTCATCTAGTCAAAACTATTTATCTGGAGCATTTTTAATAAGTGGCCAAAGCACAAACACTTGTAAGGACAGAGAGAAGTCACCACATATTTGTAGCTGGCATCTTTTACTACTAGAAGTTATTTTATATTGAGCCAAAGTATGAGTTCAATCGAAAGAAGTAAACTCTTGCAGACACTTAGAAGGGAAAACCCTTGTAGACACTTAGGAAATAAAAATATTTGTACAATGTTTGATTTTTAAAGTGTTTAAAACAGTGTTCACGTTTTCAGCGAGCCTTATTTTTCTCTGGTCTAAATATTTCTGGTTTCTTCAAATATAACTTGTATAATACCATCCTAGTCATTGTTATTTCTTTTTCTCTTTAAGGTTTATTTTGTATTAAAGTGTACAATGCAGTGGTTTTTAATATATTCACAAAGTTGTGCAACCATCACCACTAGTTACAGAATATTTTTGTCATCCCAAAAGGAAACCCAGTACCTATTAACAGTCACTCATCATTCACCCCATCCTCAGTCCTTGGCAATCACTGATCTACATTTTGTCCCTCTATGGATTTGTCTATGCTGGATATTTTATGGAATCATACAATATGTAGCCTTTTGCTTCTGGCTTCTTTTACTAGAAGCTATGCATATTGTAGCATGTATCAGTATTTCATTGGTTCTTATGAAACTGCATAATATTCCATTGTATGGATATACCACATTTTCTTCATATAGTCATCATATGATGGACAGTTGGGTTGATTTCACTTTTTGGACATTATGAATAATGCTGCTATGAACGTTCATTCATGTATGAGTTTTTGTGTGAATATGTATTTTCAGTTATCTTGGGTATATACCTAGGCGTAGAATTGCTGGGTCATAAAGTACCTCTATGTTTAACTTTTTCAGGAGCTGCGAAATTGTTTTCTGGAGTGGCTGCACCATTTTACATTTTCACCAGCAATGTCTGAGCGTTCCAATTTTTCCACATCCTCACTAACACTTACTATTGCCTTTCCTTTTAATTATAGCCATGCTAGTGGGTGTGAAGTGATATCACACTGCAGTTTTGATTGTTATTTCCTAATGAATAATGATGTTGAGCATCTTTTAATGAGCTTATTGGTAATTTGTATACCTTCTTTGGAGAAATGTCTATTCAAGTCATTTCTGGCTTTTTTTTTTTTAATTGAGTCATTTACTTTTTATTATTGAACTATAAAAGATTTTTCTATATTTTGGGTACAATTCCCTTATCAGATATGTGATCTGCAAATATTTTATTTTATTCTGTGGTTTATCTTCTTGGATTTCTTGACGGTGTCTTTTAGGGACATTTAAATATCTCAATTTCAATGATGTCTGATTTATCTTTCTTTTGTCACTTGTGATTTTGGTGTCATATCTTAGAAGCCATTGCATAATTCAAAGTTGTGAAGATTTATGCTTATATTTTCTTGTGAGTGTTATAGTTTTAGCTCCTACTCTTCAGGTCTTTGTTAGATTTTGGGTTAATTTTTATATATGGTGTGAGTTAGGAATCCAACTTTATTCTTTTGCTTATGGATATCCAGTTTTCACAGCATCATTTGTTGAAAAGATTATTGTTCCCTGTTGAATTATATGAGCACCCTTGTCAAAACTCAACCGACCATAAATGTAAGGGTTTATTTCTTCACTTTCAGTTTTATTCCATTGATCTATTGCAGTGCCATACTGTTTTGTTCACTGTAGCTTTGTAGTAGGTTTTGAATTCAGGGGTTGTGAGTCTTCCAACTTTGTTCTTCTTTTTGTAGATTGTTTTGGCTCATCTGGGTCCCTTGTATTTCCATATGAATTTTATGTTCAGCTAGTCTGTTCTACAAAAAGGCAGCTTGGATTTTGATAGTGATTGCATTGAAACTGAAGATCTGTTTAGGGAATATTATCATCTTTTAACAATATTAAGTCTTCTGATTCATGACCATAGGTTGTCTTTTCATTTATTCTTTAAATTTATTTCAACAGTGATTTCTGGTTTTCAGTGTACAAGTTTTGCACTTTTTTGTTAAATTTATTCCTAAATATTCTTTTGTGATGCTATTTTAATTGTTTTACATCACTTCATTTTTGATTGCTCACTGCTGGTTTATAGATATAGAATTGATTTTTGTATATTTATCTTGTGTCCTGCAGCCTTGTTGAACTCATTGATTAGTTGTATTTTTTCTTTCTTTTTTTTTTTTGGTGTGTGTATGGATTAGTTAGAATTTTCAAAGTGCAATATTATGTCATCTTCAAGTAGAGGGAGTTTTATTTCTTCCTTTTCAATCTACATGTCTTTTATTTATTTCTTGTCTAATTTGCCTGGCTAGAACCTCCAGTAAATGTTGAAAAGAAGTGGTGAAAGTGGATATCCTTGTCTTGTTCTTGAGCTTAAGTGGAAAACTTTCAGTCTTTAACCATTAGGTATAATGTGGATTTTTCATAGATTCTTGTTATCAGGTTGAGGAAGATGTCTTCTATTACTAGTTTTTTTAGTGTTTTTTTTTTTTTTTTTTTTTTTATCATGAAAGGATGTTAGATTTTATCAAGTGCTTTTTCTGTATTATATTGATCGATTGTTGTATTTTAAACCAATCTTGCTTGCCTGTGGTAAATACTACGTGGTTATGTTATATAATCCTTTTTATCTTCATAGTTTTGATTTGCTAGTATAAATATAATATATATGTATACCAAAAAAAAAAAACAACTCATTGCTGTTGAGTCGATTTCAACTCATAGTCACCCTACAGGACACAGCAGAATTGCCCCATAGGGCTTCCAAGGAACAGCTGGTGGATTTGAACTGCTAACCTTTTGGTTAGCAGCTGAGCTGTTAACCACTACACCACCAGGGCTCCAGATATATATATGTATGTGTATATATATATGTATGTGTATATACATATATATAGAAGAAGCATTGCATCTGTACTCATAAGGGATATTAGTCTGTGGCTTTCTTTTCTTGTGATGTCATTGTGTGAATTTGGTATCAGGGTAATACTGACCTTACAGATTTTGGGAAGTGTTCCCTTATCTTCTGTTATTTGGAAGAGCTTGAGAAAGATTGATGTTAATCTTAAATATTTTTGATGCTTTTATAATTTCATTTTTTTTCTTCTTTTATTGTACTTTAGATGAAGGTTTACAGAACAAATAGTTTCTCATTAAACAGTTAGAACACATATTGTTTTATGGCAATGGTTAACAACTCCACGACATGTCAACACTGTCCCTCCTCAACCTTGGGTTCCCCATTACCAACTTTCCTGTCCACTCCTGCCTTCTAGTCCTTGTCCCTGGACTGTTGTGCCCCATTAGTCTCATTTTGTTTTATAGGGCTGTCTAATCTTTGGCTCAGCAGTGAACCTTGGGAGTGGCTTCATTATTGAGCTAAAAGGGTGTCCAGGGGCCATACTCTCGGTCTCTGTCAGGCCAGTAAGTCGGGTCTTTTTTTGTGAGTTAAAATTTTGTTCTACATTTTTCTCCAGCTTTGTCCAGGACTGTCTGTTGTGATCGCAGTCAGAATAGTCAGTGGTGGTGAGTAACATCTGGGGTCTTAAAAGCCTGTGAGCAGCCATCTAAGATACTCCACTGGCCTCACCCCTTCAGGAGCAAGGGAGAATGAAGAGAACAGGATACAAGGAAAAGATTAGTCTGAAGGACTAATGGACCACAGCTACCAAGGCCTCCACCAGACTGAGTCCAGTACAGCTAGATGGTGCCCGGCTACCACCACTGACTGCTCTGACCGGGATCACAATAGAGGGTCCTGGACAGAGCTGGAGAAGGATGTAGAACAAAATTCTAACACACACAAAAAAGACCAGATTTACTGGCCTAAAGGAGACTGCAGAAACCCCAAGAGTATGGCCCTGAGACACCCTTTTAGCTCAGTGGTGAAGTCACTTCCGAGGTTCACCGTTCAGCCGGGGATTGGCCAGGCCCCATAAAACAAAATGGGACTAATGAGGCACAGCAGTCCAGGGACAAGGACTACAAGGCAAGGCAGAAAGGCACAGGAAAGCTGGTGATAGGGAACCCAAGGTTGAATAAGGACAATGTTGACATGTAGCGGGGTTATTAACCATTGTCACAGGGCAACATGTATACTGTTTAATGCAAAACTATTTTGTTCTGTAAACCTTCATCTAAAGTGAGAATAGCAGCACAACTGGAAGAGTGTGGTCGATATCACTGAACTATACACGTAGAAATTTTTGAAATGGTGTATCTTTGGCTATGTATATTTTCACCAAAAATAAAAAATAAAAAAGTCGAGAAGGGAGAGGGTCGACATGTCGTGGGGTTGTTAACCAATGTCATAAAACAATATGTGTACTACTGCTTAATGAGAAACTATTCTGTAAACCTTCACCTGAAGTACAATTAAAAAAAAAAAAGAATAGTCAGTGGTGGTAGACAGGCACCATCTAGTTGTACTGGACTCAGTCTGGTGGAGACTGTGGTAATTGTGGTCCACATAATTTCATTTTTGATTGCTCATTGCTGGCTTACAGAGATAAAATTGATTTTTGTATATTTATCTTGTATCCTTGCAAAATTCACCGGTAAAGCCAGGTTGGCTTCAGCTTTTTGTTGCAGGAAGATTTTTGAATCTATAAGTCTATTCAAATTTTTTATTTATTTTAAAGTAAATTTTAGTAGTTTGTCATTTTTTTCTAGGATTTTTTTTCTCTTTTGTTTAGACTATCTAATTTGTTGTCATTTAATTATTTCTTGTATTTCCTTATAATCTTTATATTTCTGTAAGGTTGATGGTTCTATTCCCTCTTTTATTCTTGATTTTAATAATATGAGACTGTTCTCTTTTTTTTTTTTTTTTTTTTCGGTCAGCCTAGTTTAAAGTTTGGTAGTTTTATTTTTTTCAAAGAACCAACTCAGGTGATTTTCTCTTTTTTTTTTTTTTTTAATTCTCTATTGCATTCATTTCCACTTTTATTTTTATTATTTACTTCTTTCTGATTGTTTTGGGTTTATTTTGCACTTTTTTTCTAGTTTCTTAAGATGGAAGGTTAGGTTATTGATTTGAAATTTTTCTTTTTTTTTTAATATAGGCACGTATAGCTATAAATTTCCCTCTACTGCTTTATCAGCATCCCATGTAGTTTGGGTATGTTGTCTTATTATTTTCATTCATCTCAAAGTATTTCTACTTTGTGATATCTTTTTTGACCAATTGATTATTAGGAGTGTATTGTTTAATTTCTACATATTTGTGAATTTTTCAATTTTCTTGTCTTCATTGATTTCTACTTTGATTCCATTGTGGTCAGAGAACATACTTTGTATAATTTAAATTCTTATAAATTTATTGAGACTCATCTTATGTCCAAACATATAGTCTTCCCTGGAGAATTTTCCATGTGCACTTGAGAAGAATGTGTACTTTGCTATTGTTGGGTGGAGAGTTTTTAGATGTCTGTGAAGTCTATTTGGTTGATAGTGTTTTCCGAGTCTTCTATTTTGTTGTTGATCTTCTGTTTAACTCTTCTATCCATTATTGATAATGGAGATATTGAAGTCTCTTACTATTATCATAGAGTTTTGTATTTCTTCCTTCACTTTTATCAGTTTTTGCTATATGTATTTTGAGGCTATCTTTTTAGGTGTATATATATTTATAATTGCTACTTCTTCTGGATGAATTGACTTTTTTATCATTATAAATTGTCCTTTGTATCTAGTAACAAATTTTGATTTAATGTCTCTTTTGTCTGATATTACAATAGTCACACCAGCTCTGTTTTGCTTACTGTTTGTGTATATATATATACATATATATTTGTCCTTTTATTTTCAACCTATCTGTAGTTTTTTTTTGTTTGTTTTTTTTTTTGAGGGGGTCAATCGTATCACAGTGTTAATTGACATCAAGTTTATTGTAATCTCCAAGTCTATTTTACATTTGCTACATTTCTTACCTCTTTTATACTTCAGTGGTTGGTTCTTGTGGCTCTAAACACAGAAATTGAATATATTATTATTCCCATTTTATAGGTAAGGAAGCTAGAAATTGAAGAGTTTAAATAATTTACCCAGGATTCCAATACTTTTTAGTTGTGAGCCTGGGACTTGAACTAAAGTGTGTCTGACTGCAAAGTCCATGCCCTAAATCACTAATTTTCCAGCATCATCCTTTCAAAGCTTCATCCAAATCTTTGTTAAACACATTAAGGAAAAGAGGGCCAGGAGAAGAGACCTTGGAGTACACTACCAAAAATTTTCCTTGATTACTCAGAACCCTTTTTGTATGATCATTCAACAATATCCTCAAATCTTTTTTCCATTTCTTCACAAATTTTTAAAATTTTTAAATAAAAATCATGGAAAATATTTTGGTGAAGTCCATATACATGTCTACTGTATGCATGTATATATGCATATACACATATACATACAGCAGCCCTGGTGGCACAATGGTTAAGTGCTTGGCTGCTAACCGAAAGACTGATGATTTGAACCCACCAGTGACTCCATGGGAGAAAAGACTTGGTGATCTGCTCTGTGAAGATTACAGCCAAGAAAACTCTATGGGGAAATTCAGCTCTGTCACATGGGGTCTCTATGAGTCAGAATCGACTTGATGGCACACAGCATACATACCTGTACAGAGACATACATACATACGTACATACATACATACCCTTTACTCTCGAGTTGATTCCGACTCATAGCTACTGTATAGAACAGAGTAGAGCAGTCGCATAGGATTTCCAGGGCTGTAATCTTTAAGGAAGCAGACTGCCACATCTTACTCATGTGGAGTGGCTGGTGGGTTCTAACTACCAACCTTTCAGTTACAACTGAGTGCTTAACCACTGAGCAACTATGGGTCCTTCACATACATAAATACATACATACATACACACATGTGTGTACACTCTCTCTCTATATATATATATATCCTTGACTGACCATTTCAGACATCCTTGAAAGGAAAATAATGGTATTTTAAAAATGTTTGTCTCTTAGTCCCAATGCTGATTCCCATTGTGTTCCTTATAGGGATTATTCCTGATTCTGTAGTCAGAATGGTAGATTTGAGAGCTTGACAGTGCTCCCAAGTACCTTTCCTTTCTATATTTTCTGGGTATTTTTTTCTCCACTGCTTTAAAAAATCTGTCTTCTTAAAGTCTAGGGTACATTTTGATTATAGTTGACCTTCCCACTCAGAGATATAAGGGATGCTAAGATGACATAACTATGTTGCCCTAAAATTTATGTCTTCATCCGATTTTTTTTGGTTGGTCACAATTGAGTTTAGAAGAACAGGCAAGGCAAAGCATAATAAAGTTCTATTACTTTAAAGGGTATGTGTAGGACTTTGTTCTATGCCATAGAGATTATTTAGAGGCACCTGCTTTAATGATAAAAAAAGCAAGATTTATATTCGATATTTCAACTGTCTGTGTGAAAATAGATATTCCTGAAGTACTTGAAAATATTTGTGTATGTGAAATATATACTTAAAATTTTCTAGATTAGCAAGATAATTTTTTTAAATCTTGTGTGTTTTTCAGCTGAGAATGATAGCAATGACATCAATTAAAATGATTTTCTTTGCAAGTGATAAATAATATTTATTTTCTCCACATAATAAAACTCAGTGCCATTTGG
This sequence comes from Trichechus manatus latirostris, assembly GCF_000243295.1. Classification (NCBI taxonomy): domain Eukaryota; kingdom Metazoa; phylum Chordata; class Mammalia; order Sirenia; family Trichechidae; genus Trichechus; species Trichechus manatus. Next base: position 2,329,633 of record NW_004444011.1, on the reverse strand, counting down.
GAATATAGCATTTATTTTTTATTTAGCATTTAATAGGCAGTGTATTGCCTGGCTTTTGCCTTAACACTGTGGCCTTTATTTTTTAGCTGATTTGCTAATTACTATTGAAAAACCCTCCAAAATTTCATGGGGGTAATGCAAATGTACATTCAGACTCTAAATACTTGAGAAGCAGCCAAGTACTAGGTGCATGCAAATACATTCTGAGTTTTACATAATTTTTTATATAATGACTTTTAATGTCCAGAGGCTTCCTCCATCTGAGTCAGTACATAGATCCTATCTTTATCAGCAAAAGTAGAATACACAAATGTTTTGATTCTTTCAGATATATCAGAATAATAAAAAACGCAATGGCTGTGGCAGATGAAGGAGAAGGGGACTTAAAATGTTTTTTTCAGGGAGGGGGGAGTATGGTACAACATTATTTTTATAATATTAAAATATAAAACATTGCTTAAAATACACAATCATAAGTATCGGCATAATAAATTATCATAAAGAGAACACACATGTGTAACCACAAACCAGCTCACTTGTGCCCCTACCTTGTTACTTCCTCCTCACATTTCCCCAAAATTAGCAAGTATGCTGGTTTCTAATACCGTATGTTACATTTGTTTGCTTTCAGGCATTACATAAACAGACTAATGCAGAATATATGACTTTTGTTCAACATTGTTTGAGAGTCATTCATGTTGTTGCATAATGCACTAGTTTATTTTCGTTGCTGTATAGCATTCTATTATGAATATATCACAGTTTAATTATCCATGCTATGGTAGATGAAACACTTGGGTTTTTCACTGATTGGGACTGTTGTAAATGTTGTTGTTGTTAGGTGCCATCTAGTTGGTTTTGACTCTTAGTGACCCTATGTACAACAGAATGAAACACTGCAAGGTCCTATGCCATCCTCACAGTCGTTGATATGTTTGTGCCCATTGTTGTAGCCACTGTGTCAACCTATCTCATTGAGGGTCTTCCTTTTTTTTGCTGACCCTCTACTTTACCAAGCATGATGTCGTACTCCAGCGAATGGCCTCTCCTGATAACATATCAAATGTACATGAGAGGAAGTCTCGCCATCCTCACTTCTGAGGAGCATTCTGGCTGTACTTCTTCCAAGACAGAATTGTTTGTTCTTCTGGCAGTCCATGGTATACTCAATATTCTTTGCCAACAGCATAATTCAAATGCATCCATTTTGTAAATACAGCAGTTACTATATTTGTGTATATCTATTGGGGCATGTCCACACACCTTTCAGTAGGTTATATACCTAAAATTGAAATAGCTAGATAATATTGTTGTTGTTAGTTGCAGTTTAGTCAGCTCCGAGGACATCATGCTTGGTAAAGTCGATGGTCGGCTAAAAAGAGGAAGACTTTTAAATGAAATCGATTGACACAGTGACTGCAACAATGGGCTGAAGCATAACAACAATCGTGAGGATGGTGCAGGGCCAGGCAGTATGTTGTTCTGTTGTGCGTAGGGTCGCTGAGTCAGAACTGACTTGACAGCACCTAACAACAACAACACAACAATCTTTATAGCAACAGATCTCCAGGTCTTTCTCTCTAGGAGCTGCTGGGTGGTTTCAAACTGCCAACCTTCCCATTAGCAGCTGAGCGCTTAATTATTGCTCCACGAGGGCTCCTTATAACAAACATGGAAATTCTCCCCAAGTTCAACTATACATTTAATGCAATTGATATCAAAATCCCACTGTAGTTTCTTTTGTAGACATAGATAAGCTTATTCTAAATTTATTGGAAAAGGAACAATAAAGCAATCTTCACCAAGAAAGAATAAAGTGGAAGGGAATCAGTATATTCAATATTATAATATACTACTTAGGTACAGTAAACAAGACACTCTGGTACTGGCAAAGAGATGGACATGTAGATCAATGGAAGAAAATAGAGAACCCAGAAACAGACCCACGACAACATACCCATATGTTTTGTTTTGTTTTTTTAATTGTACTTTAGGTGAAGGTTTACAGAAGAAATAATTTCTCATTAAACAGTCAGTACAAATATTGTTTTATGACATTGGTTAACAACCCCACGACATGTCAACACATTCCATTCTCAGCCTTAGAGGCCCTTTTTTTTTTTTTTTTGGTGAAAATATACATAGCCAAAGATACACCATTTCAAAAATTTCTACATGTACAATTCAGTGACGTCGATTACGTTCTTCCAGTTGTACCGCTATTCTCACTTTACATGAAGGTTTACAGAACAAAATAGTTTCTCATTAAACAGTACACATATTGCCCTATGACAATGATTAAGAACCCCACTACATGTCAACACTGTCCTTACTCAACCTTGGGTTCCCTATCACCAGCTTTCCTGTCCCTTTCTGCCTTGTAGTCCTTGTCCCTGGACTGCTGTGCCTCATAAGTCCTGTTTTGTTTTATGGGGCCTGTCCAATCCCCGGCTGAACGGTGAACCTCGGAAGTGACTTCACCACTGAGCTAGAAGGGTGTCTCGGGGCCATACCCTCAGGGTTTCTCCTGTCTCTGTCAGGCCAGTAAATCTGCTCTTATTTTGTGTGTTACAATTGTGTTCTACATCCTTCTCGAGCTCTGTCCAGAACTCTCTGTTGTGATCCAGGTCAGAGCAGTCAGTGGTGGTAGCCGGGCACCATTTGTCTATACCGGACTCAGTCTGGTGGAGGCCGTGGTAGCTGTGGTCCATTTGTCCTTTGGACTAATCTTTCCCTTGTATCCTGTTCTCTTCATTCTCCCTTGCTCCCGAAGGCGTGAGACCAGTGGAGTATCTTAGATGGCTGGTCACAGGCTTTTAAGACCGCTGACACTACTCACCAAGGTAGAATGTAGAACATTGTCTTTATAAACTGTGTTATGCCAGTTGAGCTAGATGTTCCCCGAGACCATGGTCCCTACAGCCCTCCGCCCAGCAATTCAGTCCCTCAGGGAGTTTGGATGTGTCTGTGGAGCTACCGTGACCATTCCTTGTACAAGTTGTGCTGGCTTCCCCAGTATTGTGCACTTTCTTACCCTTCACCAAAGTTACCACTTATCTATTGTCTATTTAGTATTTCCTCTCCACCCTTCCCATCCCTAGTAACCAACAAAGATTGTTACTTTTTGTGTGTAAACTTTTTCATGAGTTTTTGCAATAGAGATCTCATACAATATTTGTCCTTTTGTGATTTACTTATTTCACTCAGCATAATGTCCTCCAGTTTCATCCATGTTATGAGATGCTTCACAGATTCATGATTGTTTTTTATCGTTGCATAATACTCCACTGTGTGTATGTACCATAGTCTGTTTGTTCATTCCTCTGTTGATGGGAATCTAGGTTGTTTCCATCTTTTTGCTATTGTGAACAATGCTGCAGTGAACTTGGGTGTGCATATGTCTATTCGTGTGATGGCTCTTATTACTTTAGGATGTATTCCTAGGAGTGGGAGTGCTGGATCGTATGGTATTTCTATTTCTAGCTTTCTAAGGAAGTGCCATATCATTTTCCAAAATGGTTGTATCATTATACATTCCCACCAGCAGTTCATAACAGTTCCGATCTCCCCACAGCCCCTCCAACATTTGTTATTTCCAGTGTTTTTGATTCATGCCAGTAATGCCAAGGTGAGATGGTATCTCATTGTCGTTTTAATTTGCATTTCTCTAATGGCTAGTGATTGTGAGCATTTCCTCATATGTCTTGTTGTCCACTTGAATGTCTTCTTAGGTGAAGTGTCTGTTCATTTCCTTTGCCCATTTTTTAATATAATTATTTGTATTTTTTTGTAGAGGTGTTGGATTTTCTTGTACATTATGGAGATTAGACCTTTGTCTGACTTGTAATGTCCAAAATTTTTTCACAGTCTGTAGGTTCTCTTTTTTCTCTTTTGGTGAAGTCTTTTGATGAGCATAAATGTTTAATTTTTAGAAGATCCCAGTTATCTAGCTTATCTTCTGGGGTTTTTGTGTTGATGGTTATGCTCTGTATCCTATTAATGTCATGTATTAGGACCTGTAGTGTTGGCACTATTTTTTCTTCTATGAACTTTATAGTTTTTTGCTTTATATTTAGATTTTGATAAATTTTGAATTAGTTTTTGTATATGGTGTGGGGTGTGGGTACTGTTTCATTTTTCTGCAGATGGATATCCAGTTTTGCCAGTACTATTTGTTAAAAAGACTCTCTTTTCCCCATTTGATTGACTTTGGGCCCCTGTTGAAGATCAGGTGACCATAGGTGGATGGATTTACATCTGGGTTCTCAATTCTGTTCCATTGGTCAATGTCTCTGTCGTTGTACCAGTGCCAGGCTGTTTTGACTACCGTAGCTGTATAGTAGGTCTTCCAACTTCATTCTTCTTCTTTAGTAGTGCTTTACTTATTCAGGGCTTCTTCCTTTTCCATATAAAGTTAATGATTAGTTTTTCCATCTCTTTGAAGAATGTTGTTGGTATTTGGATAGCGATTGCGTTGTGTTTGTAATTTGCTTTGGGTAGAATTGTCATTTTCACAATGTTGAGTCTACCTATCCATGAGCATGGTACTTTTTCCATTTATGTAGATCCCCTTTGGGTTTCTTACTGTAGTGTTTTGTAGTTTTCTTTGTATAGGTCTTTTCCATCCCTGGTTAGATTTATTCCTAAGTATTTTATTTTTTTAGGGGCTATTATAAATGGTATTGTTTTCCTGATTTCCTTTTCATCATTCTCTTTATTGGTGTATAGGAATCCAACTAATTTTTGTATGTTTATCTTGTATCCTGCTACTCTGCTGAATCTTTCTATTAGTTCCATTAGATTTCTGTGGAGTCTTTAGGGTTTTCTATGTATAATATATCATCCACAAACAGGAACAGTTTAACTTCTTCATTACCAATTTGGATGCCCTTTATTTATTTTTCTTGCCTTATAGCTCTAGCTAGAACTTTCAGCACAATGTTAAATAGGAATGGTGATAAAGGGCATCCTTGTCTTGTTCCTGTTCTTACTGCGAATGTTTTCAGCCTCTCTTCATTGAGAATGATGTTGGCTGCTGGTTTTGCATAGATGCCCTTTATTATGTTGAGAAATTTCCCTTCTATAGCTAATTTATTGAGAGTTTTTATCAGGAATGGGTGTTGGACTTTGTCAAATGCCTTTTCTGCATCAATTGAGATGACCATGTGATTCTTTTCTTTCCTTTTATTTTTGTGGTGGATTATGTTGATTGATTTTCTAATGTTGAATCATCCTTGTATAACTTGTACGAATCCTTCTTGGTCGTGGTATTTTTTTTTTTTTTATTTGATTCTGAATTCTGTTGGTTAGAATTTTGTTGAGAATTTTTGCATCTACTTTCATGAGAGATATTAGTCTGTAACTTTAGTTTTTTGTGGTGTCTTTGCCTGGTTTTAGTATCAGATATGCTGGCTTCAAAGAGTGAATTCAGAAGTGTTGCTTCCTTTTCTATATTCTGAAATAGTTTGAGTAGTACCGATAAAAGTTCTTGTCCGAATGTTTTGTAGAATTCTCCAGTGAAGCCATCTGAGCCAGGGCTTTTCTTTGTTGTTGGGAGTTTTTTTGTTACCTTTTCAATCTCTTCTCTTGTTATGGGTCTGTTCAGATTTTCAACATCGGTTTGTTGTAGTTTGTGTAGGTAGTGTGTTTGTATAAATTTATCCATTTCTTCTAGGTTTTCAAATTTTTTGGAGTATAGTTTTTCATAATACTCTGTCATGATCCTTTCTATTTCAGTTGGGTCTGTTGTAATGTCCCCCATTTCATTTCTTATTTAGGTAATTTGCATTCTGTCCTGTTTTTCTTTTGTCAGTCTGGCCCGTGGTTTGTCAATTTTGTTGAGTGTTTCAAAGAACCAACTTTTGGTTAAGTTGATTCTTTCTGTTGTTTTTCTATTCTCTATTTCATTTATTTCTGCTCTGATCTTTATTATTTCCTTTCTTCTAGCAGCTGTGGGCTTTTTTTGCTGTTCTCTTTCTATTTGTTTGAGTTGTGTAGTTAATGTTTTGATTTTGTCCCTTCTTTTTTGATATGTGCATCTATTGCTATAAATTGTCCTCTGAGGACTGCCTTTGCTGTGTCCCAAAGGTTTTGGTATGATGTGTTTTCATTCTATTTGATTCTAGGAATTTTTTGATTCCATCTCTGATTTCTTCTATTACCCAGTGGTTTGTAAGCATGGTGGTATTTAGTTTCCATGTAATTAATTTTTTTTCCTTGCTCTTTCTGTTGTTAATTTCTACCTTGATGGTATTGTTGTCAGAGAAGATACTTTGTATTATCTCAGCGTTTTGGATCTTGTTGAGGGTTGCTCTGTGGCCTAAGATGTGGTCTATTCTGGAGAACATTACTTGTGCATTAGAAAAGAATGTGTATTTTGTAGCTGTTGGTTGGAGTGTTGTACATATGTCTATGAGGTCAAGTTGGCTGATTGTGCCCTTTAGGTCGTCTGTATCTTTGCTGAGTTTCTTTTTAGATGTTCTGTCCTTTACTGAGAGTAGTGTGTTGAAATCTCCTATTATTTTGTAACTGTCAATTTCTCTTTTCAGTACTGTTAGTGATTTGGGAACCTTGTTATTGGGTGCATAGATGTTTACTATGTTTATTTCTTCATGATGGATCATCCCCTTAATCATTATATAGTGTCCTTCTTTGTCTTTTATGGTGGCTTTTGTTTCAAAGTCTATTTTATCTGAGATTAGTATCGCCACTCCTGCTCTTTTTTGGTAGTTGTTAGCTTGTTATATTTTTTCCAACCTTGATTTTTAATAAATTTATGTCTTTATTTCTAACGTGTGTCTCTTCTAGACAGCATATTGATGTTTTCTTATCCATTCTGTCACAGTCTGTCTCTTTATAGGTGCAATGAGTCCATTTACATTCAGTGTAATTTTTGTTAGATGTGAGTTTTTTGCTGTCATTTTGTAGTGCTTTTTTTTTGTTGTTGTTGTTGTGCTGACGTTTTCTTTGTTCCTCTTACTCTCCTGTGCTGAATTCCTTTTGTTTTTGGATTTTTTTTTTCATTTCTTTTGTTTTTGTAGGTTTTGTTTTTACTGAGACTTTGTTTTTCTTCTTTATTTTGATGAATAGATTTGTTAACTTTCTTTATGGTTACCTTGAAATTTACCCTTAACCTCCTAGTTTTGAACCAGTCTATTATTACTTGGTATTGCCTTGCCTTCCTGTCCATTAGAAGGTTCTGTCCCTACACTGTTTATTCCTTCTTTTATTGTTCTGTTGCTGTTGTCATTTATAGATTAACCTCTCTAGTTCCCTGTTGTATTTGTTTTTGTTTTGGATTGTCCTTCAGAGTTCATTTCCTCGATTGGTGTCTGGCTACTATGATCCTGTGTCCTAGATTCAGCCTGTGAGCTGGAGTTGTTTGTTCTCAGATCGGAGGACTCCCTTTAATAATTCTTGTATGTTTGGTTTTGTTTTTACATATTCCTTTAATTTCTGTTTATCTGGAAATGTCCTAATTTCACCATTATATTTGAATGAGTGTTTTGCAGGATATATTATTCTGGGCTAGCAATTTTTTCTTTCAAGGTTTTATGTATGTCATCCCATTGCTTTCTTGCCTGCATTGTTTCTGCGGAATAATCAGAGCTTAGTCTTATTGTTTCTCCTCTGTATGTGACTTTTTGTTTTCCTCAAGCTGCTCTCAAGTTTCTTTGTTTGCCTTTGGTTTTAGCAAGTGTGATTATGATATGCCTTGGTGATTTTCTTTTTGGGTCTATCCTATATGAGGTTCATTGAGCTTCTTGGATGGCCAGCTTTTCATCTTTCATGATATTGGGGAAGTTTTCTGTCATCAGTTCTTCAGTGATCTTCTCTGTGTTTTCTGTTTTCCCCCTCTGTTCTGGAACTCCGATCACTCGAAAATTTTTGCTTTTGATTGTCTCCTACCTAATTATCAGGGTGTCTTCACTTTTCTTCATTCTTTTTTCTGAATATTTTCTCAGAGTTGTATCCAAGTGTTTGTTTTCAATTTCGTTGATCCTGTCTTCTGCTGTCTCAGACCTGCTCCTCAGCCTTTCTATGACACTGTCCATTTCTGAAATCTTGTTGTTTATCTTTTGGATTTCTAATTTTTGTTTTTGTGTGATTTCTAGTTGTGAATTTATTTTGTCATTTTGTTCCTATATTATTTTCCTGAATTCTTCAAATTTTTTGTCTTTATTTTCCATTAATTTATCTGCCTTTTCCATGAATTTGTCTATTGTTTCTTCATTTTTGTCTGCTTTTTGCTTCAACTCTTGGATAATTCTTAGTATTAGATATTTGAAATCTGTATCAGGTAGTTCCAGTGCCTTTTTTTCTACTGGAAAGTCATCTTGTGTTTTATTTTGGACACCCCCTGGAACCATCCTGTCCTGTTTTTGTAAATGTTTTGATGTTGTCTACTGTCTTCGGAGCATTCAGTAGTTATTTTTCTCGTTTATTGATTGTAGATTTCTTTATTTCATCCTTTTTTTTCCCCCTAAATTTGACTATGTCTGAGCAGGCAGGCTGTATGTTCTTTGTTGTTTGCTCCTCTGTGGGTACAATACTTTTCACCTCTTTTTCCACTTGGCAGGGTCATTCGCTCAGATATGGTGCAGCAGGCAGGTCTATCTGAGGAGTTGCTGGGATTTTTTTTTTTTTTTTTTGTGGCACCTACTACCTCCACCGGCAGGCTGATAATCAGTGCAGGGCAGGTGTCTGTAGGCCGTGCCTGCGCTGTTTGGTGGTGTGATGTTAAGCGCAGTGTGGATGTAAGCAGGATGGAGGGGGGAGATTTTGATGTGTGGAGCTAAGATGGGTATGGAAGAGAGGCGAGAGAGGAGAGAGAAACAGGAGCCAAAAACCTACAAATAAAAAGGAGTGTTAGGGGAGCTTGCCATTGGAGTTGAAAGATGAGAGACTATGAAATGGAGAAAACAAAAAGGAGAAGCAGGAAACAAAGAAAAGAAAAGAAGTCAATAAATAAAAATTGGAAATGAAAGCAAAGCTCCCACTGGTGCAGTTATTAGGTCTGAATAAGTTGCTCCCAGACATTGAAGTACAGCCTGGCTAAAAGGCATAGAGGTGTCACTCAACGCCAGGTATTCAGGGGACAGGAAGAGAAGGAAAGTATAGAGGGTTGAGAAACTGAGTAATTAAGAAAGACAAAAAGGGAAAAAGAGGGAAAAGAAAATAGAACAAATTAAAAAAGAAAGAACAAGAAAAACTCCCCCAAAAACTTAGAAAAAAAAAAAATGAAAAAGAAATACCCTAAAGGATCCCTCTGCGTGTCTGCACAAACTGAGGGCGTAGGTCTCAAGCTGTGCAAACTGCCCAGCTAAAACGGGTTCTCAATTTGCAAAAAGAAAAAGAAAACAAACAATTCAAAGCAAACAAACAAAAAGCCCCCGATTCCCACCAGCGTGGCAGCACGGACTGGGAAGCAGTTTCACATTCGAGCGGAGTTTCACAACCTTTCAGGAAGAAGCAAAGATGGCGCACAGAGCCAGGGATTTGACAGAAAGGAGGGGGAGGTAGTGAGAGGTAAGGAAGAAACCAAAAGAAGCAGAAGAAAGCAACATCAGCAGGCAACAAATGGCACTCAGGGAGTTGGCCAGTGTGGGCGAGTGGACTCCAAGCAGCCAGTGCTTCCTGGCCAAGAGACTGTGGCCGTGGGAAGCAGAGGAGGCCGAGTGGGGGTGAAGAAGAGCGGGAGGCGGGAAAGCGTATATCGCTGGTTACTGTTGTTCTATCTGCTGCTGGAAGCTCTGTGGAGCCGCTTTCTTGTACCCCCCATTTGCTGTCTCTGATAGGAGTCCAACACGGCAGATCTGTGCTGCGTTAGCTGATAGGGGACCTCTGCATGTATCTCTCCTTGCTACCTGTTCTCTGTCAGTTTCTTATTCCATTTGGTGCTTGGCTGAGTTCTTTATCTCTTCATTTTATGCTTAGGGTTTCAGGACTGCTATTTTCTCTGTTTGTCTTAGTTTTTTGGGTTTTTGCTGAGGAGGGACAGCGTGGTGCTTCTGCCTAGATTGCCATGTTGCCCGGAAGTCCCATACCCATCTGATTTTTGACAAAGATACAAAAGCAATTCAACAGAAGAAGGATTGCCATTTCAACAAATGGTACTGGTGTAATTTGACATCCATAGGCAGAAAACAAAACAACAGAAAACTTTGGTTTATACCTTACATCTTATAAAAAGATTAAATCAAAATGGATCATAGGCTTAAATGTAAAAGGTAAAACTATAAAAAATTGTAGGGAAAGTCATAGGAGAAAATCTTCAGGATCTAAGACTAGGCAAAAAATTTTTAGATTTGACAAGCAAAATGTGCTCCACAAAAGAGGAAAAAAATTGATAAATTGGACCAAGTGTTAGTGAGGATAAATAGAACACTCATGTACTGTTGATGGATGTATAAATTAATACAATCTGTTGGAAAACAATTTGGCATTATTTACTACATTTGAAAATAGCATATCCCATTATCCAATAATTGTAAGCTTGGTGCAGAACTGGGCAATGTTTCTGTTATGTGTAAGGTCACCATGAGTCAGAGCTGACTAAATGGCAACTAACGACAGCAATATTATCTAGGTATTTCAGGAGGGACTGATCCCTCCTGATAACATGTCCAAAGTATGTGAAATGAAGTCTTGGCATCCTTGCTTCTAAGAAGCATTCTGGCTGTACTTCTTCCAAGACAGATTTGTTTGTACTTTTGGCAATCCATGGTATATTCAGTATTCTTTGCCAACACCACAATTCAAAGGCATCAGTCCTTCGGTCTTCCTTTTTCATTGTCCAGCTTTGACATGCATATGAGGTGATTGAAAACACCATGGCTCGGTCTATAAAGTTTACAGCCAAGAAAATGCTATGGGGTAGTTCTGCTCTGTCGACTCAACTGCACCCAACAGCATCTTTATTAGCTTGAGTCTTCCAGTTCATGAACATGGTATACCTCTCCATTTATGTGGTCTTTTTTGATTCCTTCTATCAGAATTTTGTAATAGTCAGCATACAGATCCTGTCCATGCTTTGTTGGATTTTCATATATTTCATTTTCTTTGGAGTGATTGAAAATGATATTGTGTTTTGAATTTCAGTTTCCACACGTTTGTTGTTAGTAAGGCTTTCCCTGAGTTACAAATGAGTTCTGTTCCTAATTGTGTTTGAAGTCGAATTTTTAGGTAAGTTGAACACACGATACGGTTCTTATTTAACCTTACTTTAGTGCAAAAAAAGGCACAAAGCCTTTTCAGTGATTTAAAAGCTACATATGCAGCAAGTGAGATTGTGATGAAGAATTTGTTGCGAGTAGAAATTGGTTCTGGAGCCCTGGTGATGCAATGGTTAAGAGCTTGGCTGCTAACAAAAAGGTCAGCAGTTTGAATCCACCACCTGCTCCTTGGAAACCATATGGGACAGTTCTACTCTGTCCTACAGGGTTGCTATGTGTCAGAATCTACTCCGCAGAAACAGAATTGGTTTGATTTTTTTGTAGGTTTATTTTTATTTTTTATTGTACTTTAAATGAAGCTTTACAGAACGAATAGTTTCTCATTAAACAGTTAGTACACATATTGTTTTATGACAATGGTTAACAACCCAACGACATGTCAACACTGTCTCTTCTCAATCTTGGGTTCCCTATTAGCAGCTTTCCTGTCCCCTTCTTCCTCCTAGTCCTTGTCCCTGGACTGTTGTGCCCCATTAGTCTTGTTTTGTTTTATGGGGCTGTCTAATCATTGGCAGAAGGGAGAACCTCAGGAGTGACTTCATTACTGAGCTAAATGGTGTCCAGGGGCCATACTCTTGGGGTTTCTCCAGTCTCTGTCAGGCCAGTAAGTCTGGTCTTTTTTTGTGAGTTAGAATTTTGTTCTACATTTTCCCCAGCTCTGTCCAGGGCCCTCTGTTGTGATCTCAGTCAGAGCAGTCAGTGGTGGTAGCAGGACACCATCCTGCTATTGGACTCAGTCTGGTGGAGGCCTTGGTAGTTGTGGTCCATTAGTCCTTGGGATTAATCTTTTCCTTGTATCTTCTTTTCTTCATTCTCCTTTGCTCCTAAAGGAATGAGACCACTGGAGTAGCTTAGATGGATGCTCACAAGCTTTTAAGATCCCACACACTACACACCAAGGTAGAATGTAGAACATTTTCTTTATAAACTGTGTTATACCAATTGAGCTAGATGTTCCTGGAGACCATGGTACCCACAGACCTCTGTCCAACAATTCAGTCCCTCAGGGAGCTTGGATGTGTCTATGGAGCATCTATGACCTTTCCTTGTACAAATTGTGCTGGCTTCCCCATTATTGTGTACTGTCTTACCCTTCCCCAAAGTTAGCACTTATCTATTGTCTATTTAGTTCCCCCCCACCCCTCCCATCCCTCATAACCAACAAAGATTGTTTCTTTTAGTGTGTAAACTTTTTCATGAGTTTTTACAGTTGAGGTCTCATACAATATTTGTCCTTTTGAGATTGACTTATTTCAATCAGTATAATGTCCTCCAGTTTCATCCATGTTATGAGATGCTTCACAGATTCATCATTGTTCTTTATCATTGCATAATACGCCATTGTGTGTATGTACCATAATTTGTTTATCCATTCCTCTGTTGATGGGCATCTAGGTTGTTTCCATCTTTTTGCTATTGTGAACAATGCTGCAGTGAACCTGGGTGTGCATATGTCTATTCTTCTGACAGCTCTTATTTATCTAGGATATATTTCTAGGAGTGGGATTGCTGGATTGTATGGTATTTCTAACTTTCTGAGGAAGCGCCATATCATTTTCCAAAATGGTTGTATCATTTTGCATTTCCACTAGCAGTGCATAAGTGTTCCTATCTCCCCGCAGCCTCTCCAACATTTCTTATTTCCAGTGTTTTTGATTGGTTCCGGTAATGCTGGGGTGAGATGTTATCTCATCGTGGTTTTGATTTGCATTTCTCTAATTGATTTGCATTTCCTCATGTCTTCTTTGATGAAGTGTCTGTTCATTTCCTTTGCCCATTTTTTTTATTGTTGTAGTTTAAATGAAGTTTACCTTTCAAGTTAGTCTCCCATACAAAAATGTATTTATACATGTTATATGACCCTAATTGCTCTCCCCATACTGTTACAGCACACTCCTCCTTTCCACCCCCGATTCCCCATGTACATTCAACCAGCTACTAACCCTCCCTGCCTTCCCATCTCACCTCCGGACAGAAGCTGCCCATTTAGTCTCTTGTATCTACTTGAGCTAAGAGGCACACTCCTCCTTTGCCCGTTTTTTAATTGGATTATTTGTCTTTTTGTTGTAGAGATGTTGGATTTTCTTGTAGATCTTAGAGATTAGACCTTTTTCTGACTTGTAATGCCCCCAAATTTTTTCCCAGTCTGTAGGTTCTCTTTTTTCTCTTTTGGTGAAATCTTTTGATGAGCATGAATGTTTGATTTTTAGAAGAATCAGTTATGTAGCTTATCTTCTGGAGTTTGTGTGTTGTTGGTTATGGTTTGCATCCTGTTAATGCCATGTATTAGGGCCTCTAGTGTTGATCCTATTTTTTCTTATATGAACTTTATAGTTTTTGGCTTTATATTTAAGTCATTGATCCATTTTGAATTAGTTTTTGTATATGGTATGAGGTATGGGTCCTGTTTCATTTTTTTGCAGCTGGATATCCAGTTTTGCCAGCATCATTTGTTAAAAAGACTGTCTTTTCCCCATTTGATGGACTTTGGGCACTTGTCGAAGATCAGGTGACTATAGGGGAATGGACTTACATCTGGATTCTTGAGTCTGTTCCCTTGGTCAATGTATCTGTCGTTTTACCAGTACCAGGCTGTTTTAACTACCGTAGCTGTATAGTAGGTTCTGAAGTCAGGTAGTGCGAGTCCTCTGACTGTTCTTTTCTTCAATAGTGCTTTACTTCTCCAGGGCTGCTTCTTTTTCCACATAAATTTAATAATTAGTTTTTCATCATTTTACAGAATGTTGTTGGTATTTGGATTGGGATTGCATTGTATTTTGTAAATTGCTTTGGGTAGAATTGTCATTTTCACAATGTTGAGTCTACCTATCCATGAGCATTGTATGTTTTTCCATTTATGTAGATCCCTTTTGGTTTCTTGCAGTAGTGTTCTGTAGTTTTCTTTGTATAGATCTTCTACATCCTTGGTTAGATTTATTCCTAAGTATCTTATATTTTTAGGGGTTATTATAAATAATATTGTTTTCCTGATTTCCTTTTCATCATTCTCTTTATTGGTGTATAGGAATCCAACTGATTTTTGTAAGTTTATCTTGTATCCTGCTACTCTGCTTAATCATTCTATTAGCTCCAGTATTTTTCTTGTGGAGTGTTCTGAGTTTTCTATGTATAATATCATATCATCTGTGAATAGGGACAGTTTAACTTCTTCATTATCAATTTGGATTGCCTTTATTTCTTTTTCTTGCCTTATTGCTCTAGCTAGGACTTCAGCACAATGTTAAATAAAAGTGGAGATAAAGGGCATCCTTGTCTTGTTCCTGTTCTTACTGGGAATGTTTTCAGTCTCTTCATTAAGAATGATGTTGACCATTGGTTTTGTACAGATGCCCTTTATTATCTTGAGAAATTTCACTTCTCTACCTATTTTATTGAGGGTTTTTATAAGGATTTGGTGTTGGACTTTGTCAAATGCCTTTTCTGCATCTGTTGAGATGATCATGTGATTCTTTTAATTCCTTTTATTTATGTGGTGGATTACATTGATTTATTTTCTAATGTTGAACCATCCTTGCATACCTGGTATGAATCCTACTTAGTTGTGGTATATTATTTATTTGGATATGATGCTGAATTCTACTGGCTAGAATTTTGTTGAGAATTTTTGCATCTATATTCAGGAGAGATGTTGGTCTGTAATTTTCTTTTTTTGTAGCATCTTTGCCTGGTTTTGGTATCAGAGTTATGCTGGTTTCATAGAATAAATTTGGAAGTGTTGCTTCCTTTTCTATGTTCTGAAATAGTTTGAGTGGTACTGGTATAAGCTGTTTTCTGAATGTTTGGTAGAATTCTCCAGAGAAGCCATCTGGGCCAGGCTTTTTTTTTTTTTTTTTTAATTAACTTGTCAATCTCTTCTCTTGTTATGGTTTGTTTAGATTTTCAACATCACTTTGTGTTAGTTTTAGTAGGTAGTGTGTTTCTAGAAATTTGTCCTTTTCCTCTAGGTTTTCCAGTTTGTTGGAGTATAGTTTTTTCACAATACTCTGTTTTGATCCTTTTTATTTCAGTTGGGTCTATTGTAATGTCCCCCATTTCCTTTCTTATCTCGGTTATTTGTGTCCTCTCCTGTTTTTCTTTTGTCTGTCTGGCCAGTGGTTTGTCGATTTTTTTGATCCTTTTAAAGCACCAACTTTTGGTTTTGTTGATTCTTTCTGTTGTGTTTCTATTCTCTATTTCATTTATTTCTGCTCTGATCTTTATTATTTCCTTTTTTCTAGTGGCTTTATGCTTTTTTGCTGTTCTCTTTTTATTTGTTCTAGTTCTGTAGTTAATGTTTTGATGTTGTCCCTTTTTTGATGTGTGCATCTATTACTATAACTTTTCCTCTGAGTACCACCTTTTCTGTGGCTCAAAGGTTTTGATATGATGTGTTTTCATTCTTGTTTGATTCTAGGAATTTTTTTATTCCATCTCTGGTTTCTTCTATTACCCAGTAATTTGTAAGCAGGGTATTATTCAGTTTCCATGTAATTGATTTTTTTTTTCCTTGCTCTTCCTATTGTTAATTTCTATCTTGATGGCATTGTGGTCATAGAAGATAGTTTGTATTGTCTCAATGTTTTGGATCTTTTGAGGACTGCGTGGCTTAAGATGTGATCTATTCTGGAGAATGTTCCATGTGCATTGGAAAAGAATGTGCACTTTGCAACTGTTGGGTGTAGTGTTCTGTATATGTCTATGAGGTCAAGTTGGCTGATTGTGTGATTTTGGTCTTCTGTATCTTTGTTGAGTTTCTTTCTAGATGTTCTGCCCTTTACTGAGAGTGGTGTGTCGAAGTCTTCTACTCTTATTGTGGAATTGTCAATTACTCTTTTCAGTACTTTGTTTTATGTATTTTGGAGCACTGTCGTTGGTTGCAAAGATGTTTATTATGGTTATAGCTTCATGATGGATCATCCCCTTCTTTATTATATAGTTTCCTTCTTTGTCTTTTATGGTAGATTTTGTTTTAAAGTCTATTTTTTCTGAGATGAGTATTACCCCTCCTGCTCTTTTTTGGCTGCTGTTTGCCTGATGTATTTTTTCCATCCTTTGATTTTTAATAAATTTACATCTTTGTTTCTAAAGTTTGTCTCTTGTAGATAACATATTGATGGATCCTGGTTTTTTTTATCCATTCTGCCAGTCTCCATCTCTTTATGGGTGCATTTAGGCCATTTACATTCA
>NW_004444011.1:2292630-2312559 GCF_000243295.1 Trichechus manatus latirostris | reverse complement strand
GCAATTTTTTTTTTTTCAAGTTTTTATATATGTCATCCCATTGCCTTCTTGCCTGCATGGTTTCTGCTGAATAATCTGAGCTTAGTCTTATTGTTTCTCCAGTGTGCGACTTTTTGTTTTTCTTGAGCTGCTCTCAGGATTCTTTGTCTTTGGTTTTAGTGAGTGTGATTATGATATGGCTTGGTGATCTTCTTTTTAAGTTTAATATGAGGTTCGTTGAGCTTCTTGAATTGTCAGCGTTTCATCTTTCATGATATTGGGGAAATTTTCTGTCACCAGTCTTCAATCATCCTCTCTGGGTTTTCTGTTTTCTCTCCCTGTTCTGGAACTCTGATCACTTGCAAATTTTCACTTTTGATTTTCCCCACAGAATTCTCAGGGTTTCTTCATTTTCCTTCATTCTTTTTTCTGGGTTTTCCTCAGACAGCATTGTATCCAAGTGTTTGTCTTCAATTTCACTGATCCTGTCTTCCACCATTTCAAAACTGCTCCTCAGCCATTCTGTGACACTGTCCATTTCTGAAGTCTTGTTGTTTATCTTTTGGAATTCTAGTTACTGTTTTTGTATGATTTCTAGTTGTGAATTTATTTTGGCGTTTTGTTCCTGTATTATTTTCCTGAATTCTTCCATTTTTTTGTTTTTATTTTCCATGAATTTTCTGTCTTTTCCATGAATTTGTTAATTTTTTCCTCTGATTTGTCTGTTTTTTGCTTACATTCTTGGGTAGCTCTGAATATTAGAGATTTGAATTCCCTATCAGGTAGTTCGAGTGACTTTTCTTCTATTGGAAAGTCATCTGGTGTTTTATTTTCGATGCCTACTGGAACCATCTTGTCCTGTTTTTGCGTACATTTTCATATTGTCTGCTGTCTTTGGGACATTCAGTAGTTATTTTCCCTGTTTATTGATTGTAGTTTTTTTTTTTTATTTTGTCCTGCTTTTTGTTTTATTTGGTTATGTCTGAGCAGGCGGGCTGTGCGTTCCTTGTTGTTTGCTCGTCTGTGGGCACAATACTTTTCACCTCCATTTCCAATGGGCAGGATCAGTCTCTCAAGTATCGTACAGCAGTGTAGGTCCAGCAGAAGGGGCATTGCTGGAATGGTTTGTTGCATGTACTAGGGTCGACAGGGCGGGTTGGGAATCAGTGCAGAGCAGATTCTGGTGGACTGTGCTTGTGCTGCTTGGTGGTGTTATGCTCAGCGCATGGTGTAGGTAGGCAGGAAGGAGGGGGGTGATTGTGATGTGTGGAGCTACGATAGGTATGGGAAAGAGGAGAGATAGGAGAGGGGAACAGGAGCCAAAAACGGACAAATAAACAAACAAGAAAGAGTGCTAAGGGAGCTTGCCATTGGAGTGGAGAGATAAGAGACTGAGAAATGGAGAAAAACAAAAAGAAAAAGGGTAAAAGAAAAAAATGAAT
Source organism: Trichechus manatus latirostris (assembly GCF_000243295.1). NCBI lineage: Eukaryota > Metazoa > Chordata > Mammalia > Sirenia > Trichechidae > Trichechus > Trichechus manatus. The sequence goes on along the minus strand of NW_004444011.1, from coordinate 2,311,138 downwards.
AAATAAAAAAGAGACAAAGAAAATAAAAGCCCTTGGGGTTCCCACCAGTACTGCTGCAAAGACTGGGGAAATTGCTCCAAGGCTGTGAAGTACAACCTGGCTAGAAGGGGTTGAGGTCTCCCACAGTGCCAGGTTTTCAGGAGACAGGAAGTGAAGATAAGTATAGAGAGATGAAAAACTGAGAAATCAAGAAAAACAAAAAGGGAAAAAGAGAGAGAAGAAAACAAAACAAAATGAAAAACAAGAAAAAATAAATGCCCCCAGGGATCCTAATGCATGTCTGCACAGAGTAAGGGAGTAGCTCCCAAGCTGCACAGTACTGCCCAGCTAGAAAGAGCCCCCAAGCTGAGAAAAGCAAAGCAAAAGAAACAAATCAGTAGAAAACAAATGAGAAGAAACAAACAAACAAAAACCCCTGGGGTCTCACAAGTATGGCGACATGGGCCAGGAAGCAGTTTCACAGTTGAGTGGTGTTTCACAGCCTTTCAGGAAGAATCAAAGATGGCACATGGAGCCAGGTATTTGGGAGAAAGGAGGGATAGGTGGTGAGAGGTAAGGAAGAAATCTAAAGAAGCGGAAAAAAGCAACACCAGCAGCCAACAAATGGCACTCAGGGAGCTGGCCAGTGTTGGCGGATGGAATCCAAGTGGCACTGGGGTGAAAACAGTGCTTTCCAGCCAAGAGACTGTAGCTGCAAGAAGCAGAGCTGGCCAAGTGGGGATGAAGAAGGATGGGGAGTGGGAAAGCATGTATCGCTGGGTACCGGTTGTTCTGTCTCCTGCTGGAATGTCCGTGAAGCTGCTCTCTCATACCCCCTGTTCTTCGATCTCTGATAGGAGTCTAAGATGGCTGATCCATGCTGTGTTTGCTAATCGGGGACCTCTGCATGTATCTCTTCTTGCTGTGTCTTCTCTGTCAGTTTCTTATTCCATTCAGTGCTTGGCTGAGTTCTTTATCTCTTCATTTGATGCTTAGTGTTTCAGGATTGATGTGTGTCTCTGTCTTAGTTTTCCGGATCTTTGCTGTGGAGGAATGGCATGGTGCTTCTGTCTATAGTGCAGTGCTGCCCAGACATCCTGGTTTGATTTTTTTAGAGGTTGGTTCATTCCTTTCAAAGTAAGGTCAAATTTACATTAACATTATATGACAAATATGAGTTGTCCATAAGTCAGATATTCATAACCCAGGGACTGCCTGTTACATAAATGCTGTTGATTTTCATGAGTTAGTTTTATATGTTTTTCCAGTTCTTTTACTTTAACTGTCTATATCCTTTATGGAGCTCCAGTGGCTCAGTAGTCAAGAGCTACGACAGCTGCTAACCAAAAGATCGGCAGTTCGAATCCACCAGCCGCTCCGTGGAAACCATACTGGACAGTTCTACTCTGTCCTATAGGGTTCTTATGAGTCGGAATCGACTTGACAGCAACAGGTTTGTTTGTTTGTTTTGGTATATCCTTTTAAGTATATTTCTTTTTGACAGTGAATATCTATAAAAATTTGACTGAAAATATTTTAAATCTGAGTATTTCTTTTTGCTTAATATAATTAATAATATATTTGGCTTTGCATGTACCGTTACACTATTGATTTCTATTTGTCTAGCCCCTTCTGTCCTTTCTTTTCACCACTAGCTTTGGTGGCGCAGTGCTTAAGAGCTCAGCTGCTAACCAAAAGGTTTGCAGTTCGAATCCACCAGCTGCTCTTTGAAAACCCTATGGGGCAGTGCCTCTCTGCCCTATAGGGTCAGTATGAGTTGGAATTGACTAGATGGCAGTAGGTTTTGGGGTTTAGCTTTGTATTTGATTTTTTCTTTAGTCTTCTTTAGTAGTTTCTCTAATCATAATGATTAGTTACTTAAATAATTAATAGTCATGTAGATTAATCGACATATTTATCATTCCCTTTGTTTTTTTCTTTCTGTATCTTCAAGCTTCCATATGGGATCATTTTCTTTCTGCTTAATAAGCACTTCTTAGTATTTTCTGTAGTATTTGTCTGCTACTGAAAAGTCTTTCAGATTCTTTTGTTTTTTAAACTATCTATTTTTAGTTCACTTTAGTTTACATTATTGAAGGTATTTTCACTGTGCATATAATTTTCAATTAGCAGTTATTTTCTTTCTGCACTTCAAAGTTGCCAATCCTGTGTCACCTTATTTCCATTATTTTTTTGAGAAGTCAGCTGTAAATCTTATGTTGCTCCTGTGAATATATATTTTTTGTCCTTATATCTTGCTTTTCTTTTTCTTAAGTTTTCAGAAGTTTTATTATGATATGCCTAGGTGTTGGTTTTTTTTTTTTTTTTTTTTTTTTTTTTGTATTAGTCCATCTTATGGCTTGTAGTGCCTTTTGAATCTAAGTTTAATATCTTTTGGAAAACTCTTAGCTATTACCTTTTGAAATGGTGATTTTGCTGCATTTGCTTTTTCCTCCTCCCCTCTTAGGTCTTCAATTATAGATATGTTGGATACTTCCGATACAGTCCCTATTTCTTCCATGTTCTTTTTTCTATGCTCCATTCTTCTGTTTCTCTGTGTTTAATCTAGATAATTTATGATCTATTTCAGGAGCCCTGGTGGTGCAGTATAGGGTCACTATGGGTTGCAATCGACTAGACGGCAACAGGTTTGGTGTTTTTGGTTTGGTGGTCCAGTGGTTAACCAGTGGACTGCTAACCAGAAGGTTGGTGGCTTGAATCCATCAGCTGCTACACAAGAGAAAGATGTGACAGTCTGCTTCTGTAAAGATTTACAGCCTTGGAAACCCTATGGGGCAGTTATACTCTGTCCTGTAAGGTTGCTATGAGTCAGAATTGACTCAACAGCAGTGAGTTTGGCTTTTTGTTAATTTTTAATTTTACTAATTCTTTCTCCATCTATGTTCAATGAGTCTTTAATGTGTTGACTAACTTTTAATTAAGGTTAGGGGTTTTTATTTTTCATTTCTAGAATGGCCATTTGGTTCATTTTAGTATATGCAGATCTCTGCCAATATTCTTAATCTTAGGTTTCATATCCTTGAACGTATTAAGCATTACCAAAAAAAGTCAGGGTTTGATAACTGCATTATCTTCTTGCCCTGTATATTTGTTTCTATTGCTAGTATTTTTCTCAGTTTCAAAGAAATATCTTGTGTTTTGTCTAATTGGTTGTTTTTATATAACATGTTTATTGAAACGTAATTCACATACTATGAAATTCACCTTTTTAAAGTGTATAAATCCGTAGTTTTTAGTATATTTATAGAATTGTGCAATGATCACCATCTAATTTCAGAACACTTTTGTCACCACAAACAGAAACCCTGCTCCTATTATTAGTCAATCCTCACTCATCCCTTCCCCTAATACTTGGCAACCACTGTATTACTTTCTATTTCTATTGATTTGCCTATTCTGGACATTTTATTTAAATGGAACTATGCAATATGTGGTGTTTTGTGACTAGCTTCCTTCACTTAGCCTAATTTTTTCAAGGTCCATCCATGGTATAGCATTTTTTTATATATTTTATAGTATTTTTTTTTATTACTGTCCCACTCTTCCTTATCTTAGCTTATTAGTTATACATTATTTTTCTATACATTTAGTGGTTATTATATGGATTAAAACATCCATCCTTAGCTTCTTACATACTATTATAAGTTAGTACTTTTCCATTTCTCAGACAAAATAGGACATCAGTACTCTTTAACTACATTTACCCCCTCCCCATTCACCTTTTGTATTGCATTTTAATTCAAGATGTATTTTAAAACCCATGACACATTATTATTACTATTACTATCATGTACCATCTATATTAACTTAGATTTACCCATATATTTACCATTTCTACTGCTACTAATTCTGTCCTGTATTTTGGTGCTTCTATCCATGCGTCTGTCATTTTGTCATACTGTGGGGGCTTACATGTTGCTGTGATGCTGGAAGCTATGCCACTGGTATTCAAATACCAGCAGAGTCACCCATGGCAGACAGGTTCGCCTGAGCTTCCAGATTAAGACAGACTAGGAAGAAGGACCAGCAATCTACTTCTGAAAAGAATTAGCCAATGAAAACTTTATGAATAACAGTGGAACATTGGTATAGTGCCAGAGGATGAGCCCCTCAGGTTGGAAGGCACTCAAAAGACAACTGGGGAAGAGCTGCTTCCTCAAAGTACAGTTTGACCTTAATGACATGGTTGGGGTCAAGCTTTTGGAACCTTCATTTGCTGATGTGGCACGACTCAAAATGAGAAGAAACAGCGGGAAACATCCATTAATAATTGGAACATGGAATGTATGAAGTATGACTCTAGGAAAATTGGAAATCATCAAAAATTAAATGGGATGCATAAAGATCAATATCCTAGGCATATCAGTGAGCTGTAATGTACTGGTACTGGCCATTTCGAATAGGATAATCATACGGTCTACTATGCTGAGAATGACAGATTGAAGAGGAATGGAGTTGCGTTCATTGTCAAACAGAACATTTCAAGATATGTCTTGTAGTACAATACTGTCAATGATAGGATAATACCCATACGCCTTCAAGGAAGATGAGTTAATATGACTATTATTCAAATTTATGCACAACCGCTAAGGCCAAAGATGAAGACATTGAAGATTTTTACCAACTTCTGCAGTCTGAAATTGATTGAACGTGCAGTCAGGGTGCATTGATAATTACTAGTGATTGGAATGCAAAAGTTAGAAACAAAGAAGGACTGATAGTTGGAGAATATGACCTTAGTGATAGAAACAACGCTGGAGATCACATGATAGAATTTTGCAAGGCTGATGACTTTTTCATTGCAAATTCTTTTTTTCAACCACATAAATAGTGACTATACAAGTGGACCTCACCAAATGGAATACACAGCAATCAAATCAACGACATCTGTGGAAAGAGATGATGGAAAAGCTCAATATCATAAATCAGAACAAAGCCAGGGGCCGACTGTGGAATAGACCATCAATTGCTCATAAGCAAGTTCAAGTTGAAGCTGAAGAAACTTAAAACAAATCCACAAGAGCCAAAGTATGACCTTGAGTATGTCCCACCTAATTTTTGAGACCATCTCAAAAATAGATTTGATGCATTGGACAGTAATGACCAAACACCAGACAAGTTGTGTAATGACATCAAGGACATTATACGTGAAGAAAGCAAGAGGTTGTTAAAAAGACAGTAAAGAAAGAAAAGACTAAAATGGATGTCAGAAGAGACTCTGAAACTTTCTCTTGAACATTGAGTAGCTAAAGCGAAAGGAAAAATAATGAAGTAAAGAACTGGACAGAAGATTTCAAAGGGCGGCTCGGGAAGACAAAGTAAAGTATTATAATGACATGTGCAAAGACCTAGAGTTAGAAAACCAAAAGGGAAGAACAAGTTTGGCATTTCTCAAGCTGAAAAGACTGAAGAAAAATTCAAGCCTTGAGTTGCAATACTGAAAGATTCTACAGGGAAAATATTGACTGACACAGGAAGCATCAAAAAAAGATGGGAGGAATAGAGAGTCACTAATCAAAAAGAATTGTTTGACTTTCAACTGTTTCAAGAGGTAGCATATGATCAGGAAGCAGTGGTACTAAAGGAAGAGGTCCAAGCTGCACTGAAAGCATTAGCGAAAAACAAGGCTCCAGGAATTGCTGGAATACCAGTTGAGATATTTCAACAAATGGATGCAGTTCTGGAAGTGCTCACTCATCTATGCCAGGAAATTTGAAAGACAGCTACCTGGCCAACCAGTTGTAAGGGATCCATATTTATGCCTGTTTCAAAGAAAGGTGATCCAACTGAATGTGGAAATTACCAAACAATATCATTAATATCACACACAAGTAAAATTTTGCTGAAGATCATTCAAAAGTAGCTGCAGCAGTACATCTATAGGAAACTGCCAGAAATTCAAGTTGGATTCAGAAGAAGACGTGGAACCAGAGATATCATTGCTGATGTCAGTTGGATCCTGGCTGAAAGCAGAGAATACCAGAAAGATGTTTACCTGTGTTTTATTGACTGTGCAAAGGCATTTGACTATGGATCAAAATTATGGATAACATTGCAAAGACTGGGAATTCCAGAACACTTAATTGTGCTCATGAGAAACCTGAACATAGACCAAGAGGTAGTTGTTCAAACATAACAAGGGAATACTGCATGGTTTAAAGTCAGGAAAGATATGTGTCATGGTTGTATCCTTTCACCATACTTATTCAATCTGTATGCTGAGCAAATAATCCGAGAAGCAGGGCTATATGAAGATGAACAGGGCCTCAGGACTGGAGGAAGACTCATTAACAACCTGTGTTATGCAGGTGACACAACCTTGCTTGCTGAAAGTGAAGAGGACTTGAAGCACTTAAGAAGATCAAAGACTACAGCCTTCAGTATGGATTACGTTTCAACATAAAGAAAATAAAAATCCTCACAACTGGACCAATAAGCAACATCATGATAAACAGAGAAAAGATTGAAGTTGTCAAGGATTTCATTTTACTTGGATCCACACTCAACACCCATGGAAGCAGCAGTCAAGAAATCAAACGACGCATTGCATTGGGCAAATCTGACGTAAAAGACCTCTTTAAAGTGTTAAAAAAAAAAAAAAAGCAAAGATGTCACCTTGAAGACTAAGGTGTGCCTGACCAAAGCTATAGTTTTTTCATTCGCCTCATATGCATGGGAAAGCTGGGCGATGAATAAGGAAGACCAAAGAAGAATTGACACCTTTAAATCATAGTGTTGACAAAGAATATTGAATATACCCTGGACTGCCAGAAGAAAGAACAAATCTGTCTTCCAAGAAATACAGCTGCAATGCTGCTTAGAAGCAAGAATGGCAAGACTATGTCTCATGTACTTTGGACATGTTATCAGGAAGAATCAATGCCTGGAGAATGACATCATGCTTGGTAAAGTAGTTGTTGTTGTTAGGTGCCATTGAGTCAGTTCCAACTCTTAGCAACCCTATGAACAATAGAACAAAATGCTGCCCAATCCTGAGCTGTCCTCACAATCGTTATGCTTGAGCCCATTGTTGCAGCCACTGTATCAATCCATCTCACTGAGGATCTTCCTCTCCTTCCCTGTACTTTACCAAGCATAATGTCCTTCTCCAGGGACTGATTTCTCCTGACAACATGTCCTAAGTATGTAAGATGTAGTCTCGCCATCCTTGCTTCTAAAGGAGCACTCTTGTGGTTCTTCTTCCAAGACAGACCTGTTCGTTCTTTTGGCAGTCCATGGTATATTCAATATTCCTCGCCAACACCGCGATTCAAAGATGTCAATTCTTCTTTGGTCTTCCTTATTAATTGTCCAGCTTTTGCATGCATATGAGGCGATTGAAAACACCATGGCTTGGGTCAGGTGCACCATAGTCCTCAAGGTGACATCTTTGCTTTTCAACACTTTAAAGAGGCCTTTTGCATCAGATTTGCCCAATGCAATGTGTTGTTTGATTTCTTAACTGCTGCTTCCATGGGTGTTGAGTGTGGATCCAAGTAAAATGAAATATTTTACAACTTCAATCTTTTCTCCATTTATCATGATGTTGCTTATTGGTCCAGTTGTGAGGATTTTTGTTTCCTTTATGTTGAGGTGTAATCCATGCTGATGGCTGTTGTTTTTGATCTTCATTAGTAAGTGCTTCAAGCCCTCTTCACTTTCAGCAAGCAAGGTTGTGTCGTCTGCATAACGCAGGTTGTTAATGAGTCTTCCTCCAATCCTGATGCCCCATTCTCCTTTATATAGTCCAGCTTCTCAGATTATTTGCTCAGCATACAGATTGAATAGGTATGGTGAAAAGATACAACCCTGATGCACACCTTTCCTGACTTTAAACCACAAAATATCCCCTTGTTCTGTCTGAACAACTGCCTCTTGATCTATGTACAGGTAAAGGATCAGCAAAAATGAGGACGACCCTCAACGAGATGGATTGACACAATGGCTGTAACAGTGGGCTCAAGCATAACAATTGTGAGGATGACGCAGGACTGGGCACTGTTTTGTTCTGTTGTACATAAAGTCACTATGAGTCGGAACCAACTTGATGGCACCTAACAACAACAACATCTGGCATAATTTTCCTTTTAACTTTTTAATTGTGGGTCCGGTAATGAGGATTCTTTCTGTTTTCAGGTTTTGGTTGACTTGAAATCCCTTTATTACATCTTCACATTTGAAGGGATATTTCCTCTTAAAATAGAATTCTTGGTTTTCAGGATTTAGTTTTCCTTGTATCACAATAATATTTCATTACTTTCTGGTCTCCATTGTTCCTGTTGCGAAGACAAATGTCAATTTTGTTGCTACTCTTTTGAAAGTAGAGTTTCTTTTCTCTGACTGTTTCCATATTTTGTTTTTGGTTTCATTTTTCCACACTGACTGTGATATCAATTTATCCACCACTGATTTATAGTACTTCTTGAATTGAAGGCTAGGTGTCTTTCTCTAATATTGTTTCTGTCTTCTTCCTTTCTGTGACTCCCAATACATTAGACCCTTTTTGTTTGTATTCTTTCCTGTATTTCTATCCATTTTAATTTTCAAGTTTTGGCCTGGATATTTTCTAACAATTTGTCTTCCAATTTACTAATTATTTCTTTTGTGTTGTCCACCTCCAATTAAAACCATTTATCTAGTTCTTGATTTCACTTATTATGATATTTTTTTTTTTAGTTTTAAAATAAAGTTTTTTTTTCCGAAAAAAGTAGATTCCAGTTCTCAAGGAAATTCTACAGCTTATCCTCTGTTTTCTTGGATATATATATATTATAGTTATTTAGAAATCTGTGTTAATAATTCAAGTACCTGATCATCTGTGGGTTTGTTTATATATATATATATATATATATATATATATATATATTTTCCTTCACTTATTCCTGTTTCTTGGTATGCTTGGTAGTTTGAGATTGAGTGTCAGACATTGTGTTTTTATAAAAGTTCTAAATGTGTTTTCTTCTTCCAGGAGGGCTTTACCCGATCTCTGATAAGTAACTAGAATAGAGACAGATCATCTTAATCTAACAAGTGTTTGAGCTGTCCCAAGGATGGTTAGTAGTCTTAGTAAGGCTCAGACTACTTCTTATTCACTCCCACTTCCAAAGTATAGCACTTCAGGGGTCTCAGCTGAGAACCTGGGACATTTGCTAGGGCTCTTCATCATTGGCAGGTCCTAAACTTTGATTTAGTCTTCCCAGTGTTGTGAGACTGAAAAAAACTCAACTGTGTTTTCCTTCAGCATTTGCTTATCATCTTAGACTCTCACCATAGGCAGCTTAAGAATTCAACACATTTTTTGAGTATGTCTAGTCTTTTCTCACTTCCCCTCTCTCTGGGATTTCTCTTCTTAAGGCATGACTACTTTTGCAGCCCTAAGTTTATTTATTTATTTTTGCCAGGCCTGTGAGATTGACAAAACTTAGCTGCTTTCTCTACCTCTTAGCAGCTGCCTTCAGCCTGGATTCTTAGCCTTCCCTCAATGTCATATTACTATTATATACCCAAAGGGAAATACAGAAATGCAGAGTGCAGAACTCTAAATAATTCTCTTCCCTCTGGTACCTTGACCTTTCAATTTTGTCTCTATTGGCAACTCTCGAGGACTTCACATAGGTGTTTTTCTTTTTTGTATTTTATCCAAATTGCGTTTTCTGATTGTTTTTCATGGGAACTTCAGCCTGCTACAAGGTAATATATTATATCCAGAAACTGAAGTTTATTTCCTTCCTTCCTGCCTTTATTTCAGTAATTTTTATTGCTCACTTACTATGTGCCAGGCACTATGCTAGGAGTTGGGGAAACTAAAGTGAAGATCGTAATCCAGTTTAAGAAACAGATTGTATCAGTACCTTAGAAACCCGTGTGCTCCTCTCTCATCCTGTAGCTATGTCCCCCCCACCAGAAGGTAACAACCTGAATTTTAGATTTATCATTTTTATTCTTTATAGATTCATGTATATGTATATCCTTAAACAACACTTTATAAAAGTCTTACATGATTTTGAACTTTATATAAATGAAATCATGCAAACCTGCTTTTTTGTTCAGTGTTTTTTATTAGATTTCTCTAAATGGATGTACATGTATAGATGTAGTTTGTCCACTTCCCCTGCTTTTTAATATTGCATTCATGAATATTATACACTTTTATCTGGTTTTCAATCAGTGGACTTTTTGAATATTTTAGATGTTTTTTCTTTATTATTCTATGACAATAATGCTATGAACATTCTTGCATATGTCCTGGTATATATGTACAATAGTATGTCTGCTAGAATCACTCATTTCTAAGATATATTCATCTTCAACTGTCTAAGCAATCCCAAATCTTTCCAAAGTGTGTGTACTGGAGACTTTAACTTTTTATTCTCTCTATATCTGTAGTATTTGAACTTTTATAATAAGAACTTATTCATGTATTACATGTGAAATTAAGAGTAATAATTAAAAAGAAAAGTAGGATTGTTCTAGAATACATACAGGAAATTGATTGGATGAGAAAAAACTCAAGAAACCAGGTATGAAGCAATTGTACTAATCCTGATGAGAGGTTATGGAGGCTTTTGTTAGTGACATGGCAATAGGGATAGCAAAGAGAAGTGTAGAGTTTAAATTTATCCAGAAGGTAAAAGTAGTAGAACTTGGTGATGGATTGACTTTAGAGGGGAGGAAAGGAAAGAACTTTCTAACTCCAGGCTTCTGCAGTCAACAAATTGGATGGATAGATAACATTGTCATTTGCATAAGAGTTTTAAGATGACATAGGGAACAAATGTAGAGTAAGAATAAAGTGTTCAGTAGAGCCCTAGGAACCCCATTTGATGAGGCCAGGAAGAGGAGTGTCATCACAGGACTGAAAAAGAGTGGCAACAGAGGTTGGAGGAGAATGGAAAATTTGAGAGTACGGAGCTAAGGCAAGAAAGTGTTTCATGAGGGAAGGATGTCAGCAGTGTCAAATTCTATAGAAATTTGAAAGGAGGATCTAAAAACAGTTCCTGGATTTAATGACATGAAAATCACTTGTGACTTTGACAAGATCAGTTTAATGGAGCAAGGGTGATGGGAGCTAAATTTCCGTGGTTTTAAGCTTAGACAGTAACCGCAAGGGAACTGGGGGTTGAAGAAAGCTTTCCTTTTATCTTTTAATCTGGCTGTGATTTTAGCATAGTTAATAATGAGGGACGTTTCTAGTAGAGAAGAAGAGGTTGAACAAGAGAAAGGGAATTATTGCTAGAGGAAGTCACTGAGAACATGAATGAGGAGTTTAGATCCAAGGTACAGAATTAGATTTATATAGGAGGTGAAAAATATATGTTGTTATTTTTGGCTGCCTTCAAGTTGATTGCAACTCACAGCAACCCTGTATGACTGAATACCATTGCTCCATGGGGTTTCCTAGGCTGAAATCTTTATGGGAGCAGATCGCCAAGTTTTTCTCCCACAGAGCTGCTAGTGGGTTCAAGGAGCCACCAGGGCTCCTTGAAAAATATATATCAAAATCCAAACCCATTGCCATTGGGCCGATTCTGACTCATAGTGACCCTGTAGGACAGAGTAGAACTGCCCTATAGGGTTTCCAGGCTGTAATCTCTACAGAAGCAGACTTCCACGTCTTTCTCCCATGGGGCAACTGGGGGATTCAAACTACTGACCTTTTTTTGAATAGCCAAGCGCTTAACCATTGCACCACCAGGGTTCCTTTGAAAAATACACGGGAGGTGGAAAATATTTTCCATTTTATCAGGCGAATATGGGCAGAGGTGCCAGCAGATTTGTAGATTTCGTCAAAGGTAATCGAGGCAGATTCTGTTTCATGGCTTCTATTCACACTTGAAAATATTTTATTTAAGTACATCTTGAACTCAAATATATTATTAATATTAAATTATTAGTACAGCAATTTATATTTAAAAAAAATTACCTTAGAAAAATGTCTAAAGGTAGACTACTTAAAAGTAAACAAACAAATGTGAAGCCCTTTAATTGTGAACAGGATAGATGGAGTACCATATAGGTGCTCTGATCTTTGTTTTGTACTTGTGGGATAAGGTCTCTGAGAGCCAGACCGTGAATTTGTTCTTTTTTGCTACTTCAACAAGTAGCTTACAACCGGGCTTAGTAAGCAAGTGGCTAAATCAAGTCAAGAATGAAAAAAAAGTCCCCAGCGCCTATGAACTGTGACCAGGAACATGGAGTTTCAAAGATAGAGCAGAGATGCATCACAGAGAGTTTGTGCTTTAGTGGAGGGCATTCTTTTATTTCTAAAAAGTGTTAAGCATATTAAAAATTTGCACTTATCAAGCCTTTGGGGCTATTTCTGTAGGAGGGTCTAGGAAAATGGGCTTGCTCACTCAGAGAGGTGTAATCTTGACATTTTCTTGAGTTAGCTTCAACCCCCACAAAGCATCTTTCTGGGTCAGTGTGAAGTTTGATGACTCGCAACGTCTCTGTGCCAGATGCTGCACTGCCGTCATTTAGCCCTTTTTTGAGAGAGGGCTGTAGTCAATATAACAAGAACATTTCAAAAATTAATAATAGAAAACAGTTTCTTTTTTAATTTAAACTATGTCATAAGGGGAACCTCCCCCACCCCCCGCCCCACCCAATCCATCGTGCTTTTTAAATCAGCTTCTGGCAGCTGCTGAATAATAGAGATAAAATGTAGTTCTTTTTCTCCCTGGTGAAATACTGCATTATTTGTTATTCATGAGTCCTTGTTTTCCCAGAAGATTGTCTGATGAAATATGTGGGTGATGTGTACTGTATCATTGCCTGGAGGCCTTTTAGATTTCCTCTGTTTGAGTATTTTTGTTTTGCTTTAATAAACTTGCAAATCATTGTGGAGAAGAAGCCACTGGATGTTAGTATAATTAACCTGTTTTAGTACCAAGTCCTCCAAAATCCCACTCCCAAACTAGCAGGTCCAACATTTTACAGTAATTCTTCACAAATTACATAGAATAAAAGATAATAAAACTGTTGTCTTTTGGAAATAATCTAGAAACCCTGTTACTACTTCATCCTCCAGTGTCAAGCCTTTTATCTTTCTTTATGCCTCTGTGGTATTGCCACCTGCTTTTTGAATAATGCTCAGTAAATTCAATACAGCAGGAGATTTTCTGGAATTAGATAAGCCTTCCGTCAAAATGGAGCAGAGCTGTGTCAGATGTTTACCACCTAAGAGAAAAAGAAGTGACAGACCGGACCAATAGAAACCTCTCAGTTCTCACTGCTGTGCTTTCTCGGTTTGGTTTGGAAATTAAGTGTCTGTGAACCAGCCCTCATGATTCTCCTTAGAAAGAGAGGGACTTCTGTGTTCAGGAAATTCATGTGGGGAAGAAACACTCTTCTTGTATGCCCTGAAATGAAGACTCATTTTCTAAGATCTGAGCTGGGGCACACTGCATTGGCAAGGGAGAGGCTTATTTTTAGAATTTGTAACAGGTGTAGGAATTGATTGCATTTCTTAAAATACATTTCATATATACATTTTTTTTTTCTTAGTAACCTTCACTTACATGAGGCTTAATGACCTAGAAAATGAATCCATCTGGAATACTGCCAGAAACCAAGAAATATGGGGAAAATAAAGAGCTTGGAACAATCAAAATAGATTCCAAAGTGACCATACTCCTCCTAATCAACTACTACATGCCCATACTTTGTAGAGACTAGTTATACTCCTTTGAGCCAGGCCCCTGGTGTTGAAGCCTGTGTGGCTTTGGGCAAGTTATTTCCGCAGTCTGTGCCTCAATTTTCTCATCTGTCAAATTAGAAATCTGTCTATTATGATTGATGTAGGATCACAAAAGTTAATACTTACCCAGCACTTAGGATAGTGTCGGCATATAATCAACACTCCACAAATATCAACTATTATCTTATTTACTCTTTCTTATTAATTATCTCATATATTCTTATTTTGCATGCTTGATAATCTAGTTTCCAGGTATACAGGTAATTATAATTTAGAAGGGGAAAAGACATTTCTAGAGGTAAGTACATATTTTTGGTTTAAAATATGACAGCTGGTAGTGCAAAACAAAGATGGAAAAAGAAAAAAAATCCAAGCATAAGAGCTCAAAAAATACAACAGTCTGGGTCTATTTAGTATATAAAAAATAGCCATAAAACTTCAGTAGCTCCAGAGGGCATTAGTGTATTTCAGCACAGTTCAGTGCCTGTTGTTTGAGGTAATGATTCTGACTCATGAAGAAAATGTTAAATTCTGTTCATCACATTCAGATCAGAGACGCCAGAAAGTGTTTTACATTTTAGGAAGATTCCAAAACAAAGTAAAAAAGGGAAGGCATTTAAGGTCCATTTCTAGAGGATTTTGAGTTATATAAATTTGATTGTATTTGCATTATTTGCATCCTCTTTCAGTCCCAAATTAGCTTTTCTTCACAATTATGTGTAAGTATGATTCTTAAGCACAAGTGTTGTTCCCATTAAATGCCAAACTCGACATCCCATGAACATATCTCATTTTAACCTTCATTTATGCCATTCTACTGCTCAATAGTACCTCCATACAAAATCTTCAAGACTGTCAGGATGGCCAGGTTTTGCTCTGCAAATTGTGTTTACCAGGAGTTGATAATCCATGACACATGAGGTAAAGTATACTTCATGTCAATTATATGTTGCAGAAAGGCTTGTGAGAATTTACATATATATCACTGGGGGGAAAAGACCATTTTGTTCTAAACTCTTGACCACCATTTCTCCAATATGGATCTGGTTTGCTCCTAGGAACCTGGGTTTGATTGTGATTTCTCCTTAATAAATCTCTGCTGATAGCTTGATAAGGGTCATCAGAGAGGGCGTCCAGTTGTGGGCAGCTACCTCACCCCCATGGATGTAACAAGTCTTAATATAAGAAGTGTAATGGGTTTTCAAAGGCTGTTCATGGAACAGCTACCCTCATGGAGTAAGAAGTGCTTCTTTTTCCACTTCTGCCCTCTTCAACTTCTGAGGATAAATCAGGAAGGTTTAGATTTGAATATCTAAAATGAATTGTAGACATATTAAATATTAAATTAGAGAAAATTCTTATGATTTTCCCCTAGATTAAGTGAGGGTCTGTGTTTACACTCCAGATCCCTAAGGAGAAAACCTTTTAAATTAGCAGCTTTTTAGTCCAAATAGGGTAAACATTAGTTGAGTAGTCATTATATTTATGGGAAGTTTTTTGAACTGCGTTGCTGAGTTTAAATTGATCCCCTAATCTTGAAAGTGTGTAATTTTGGTTGCGAGGTGGCAGTGGTGGGGTAGCTAGGGAATGGTGGTGGTGGATGGAGCAAGAAAGCATAGTAAGTTCAACATAAATTTACAATCATTAATAGAAACATAAGGCTAAGTCATTTGTATGCTCCAAGGAAAGCTTATGTACTTAGCAGCACATCAGATTCCATGTAGGCCCTGCAGCCTTAGAGGTGGAATGTAAAGCAGAATAGGCTTGTATTGAATTTAACTAGCCAAAAGTTTTTTTCTTTGAGATTGTAAGATAATTTAAGAACAGAACAAAGAGTTTGAGGTTATAATTCATATTGCTGTGTTTTCCATAAGAAAATTAGGAAGCTTTTTTTAAAAGCTCAGGGGACTTTATATTTAGATATATTTATATAATCAGGTAGTTTTTTGGTTTTTTTTTTGTTTTTTTTTGTACTTAAACCTTCAGTTTTCTTTGAGCTCCAGTTACCTTGTAGCAGGAAGATATTCTTACTCCAGTAAACTTTCAGATCCTCCCTTTTTGTTGTTGTTAGTTACTGTCTTGTCTGCTCAGACTCATAGTGACCTAATGTATAACAGGTCCACCCTGAACATTTAAAATTCTCAGTTGAATCATTGTTCCAATGTTGAGTCATTATCAGGAAATTAGTACGGTTTTAGTAAACAGCATTAACCTCCAAATTCTAGTGGGGCAAAATATTTAAAGTATACTCCGTATTCTTAGCATCTAAGACTTAGTTCACCTGAAACAATTTTTGGTAGGTGAATGTTTAATAAATGTAATTTACATTAAATTCCACATTATGCTCATAGTATTACAATCTAGTTAATGAAATAATGATACCGCACTGGATTGCTCTTGTTAGTTTTCTTTGGTTCTTCCTTTATGCCAATCTTTTAGGACTGGAGTATCCTGATTCTCACCACTTGGACATCTTCCCTTTTCTGTTTGCAAGAACTCCCTTAGTGATCTAGTCTTTTCTGATCTATGGCTTTATATGCCATCTTTATGCAAATAACTCTCCAATTATGTAGCCTAGCCATTGCTCCTAAATTCTATATACTGGTTTATCAAACTGCCTCTTTGATATCTAGAATTAAATTTTGTTGTTGTTGTTAGGTGCCATTGAGTCAGTTCCGACTCATAGCAACCCTGTGTACAACTGAATGAAACACAGCCCAGTCCTGCGCCATCCTCACAATCATTGTCATGCTTGAGCCCATTGTTGCAGCCATGGTGTCAATCCATCTCACTGAGGGTCTTCCTCTTTTTCACTGACCCTCTACTTTACCAAGCATGATGTCCTTCTCCAGGGACTGATCCCTCCCGATAACATGTCCAAAGTATGTGAGACATAGTCTCGCCATCTTTGCTTCTAAGGAGATTTCTGGTTGTACTTCTTCCAAGACAGATTTGTTCATTCTTTTGGCAGTCTGTGGTATATTCAATGTTCTTTACCAATACTGAAATTCAAAGGCATCAATTCTTCTTCAGTCTTCCTTATTCATCATCCAGCTTTCACATGCATATGAGGTGATTGAAAACACCATAGCTTGGGTCAGGCGCACCTTAATCTCCAAGATGACATCTTTGCTTTTCAATACTTTATTTATTTTTTTATTGTCAGTCTTTCTTTTCTTTTTATTGTTTAGTTTAAATGAAGTTTGTTTCAAGTTAGTCTCCCATACAAAATTGTATACATACATTGTTATGTGACCCTAACTGCTCACCCCACTCTGTGACAGCACACTCCTCCTTTAGACCCCGGATTCCCCATGTCCATGGAACCAGCTCCTAACCCTCTCTGCCTTCCCATCTCACCTCTGGACAGAAGCTGCCTGTTTAGTCTCTTGTGTCTACTTGAGCTAAGAGGCACACTCCTCACAAGTATCACTTTATGTCCCACAGTCCAGTCCAATCCCTGTCTGAAGACTTGGCATCGGAAATTGTTTTAGTTCTGGGCTGATAGAGAATCCGTGGGCCATGCTTTCCAGGGTTCCTCCAGTCTCAGTCAGACCATTAAGTCTGGTCTTCTTGCTAGAACTTGAGTTCTGCAGCCCATCTTTCTGCTGCGTCATCAGGGACTATATGTTGTGTTCCCTGTCAGGGCGGTCATTGGTGGTAGTCAGGCACCATCTAGTTCTTCTGTTCTCAGGCTGATGAAGTCTCTGGTTTATGGGGCCCTTTCTGTCTCTTGAGCTAATACTTCCTTTGTGTCTTTGGTATTCTGCATTTTCCTTTACTCCAGGTGGTTGGGACCAATTAATGCATCTTAGATGGCTGCTTGCAAGCTTTTAAGACCCCAGATGCCATCACCAAAGTAGGATGCAGAACATTTTCTTAATAAGCTTTGTTATGCCAAGTGACCTAGATGTCCCCTGAAAGCATGATCCCCAGACCCCTACCCCTGCTACTCTGTCTCTCAAAGTATTTGGTTGTGTTCAGGAAACTTCGTAGCTTACATTTAGTCCAGTTATGCTGACTTCCCCTGTAGTGTGTGCTGTCCTTCCCTTCGCCTAAGATGATTCTTATCTACCATCTAGTTAGTAAATACCCCTCACCCTCCCTCCCCACCCTCATAACCATCAAAGAATGTTTTCTTCTGCGTTTAAACTTTTTCTTGAGTACTTATAATAGTGGTCTTGTACAGTATTTGCCCTTCTGTGACTGACTAAATTCACTCAGCATAAGTTCCAGCTTCCCCCGTTCTATAAGATGTTTCACAGCTTCATCGTTGTTCTTTATCATTGCATAGTATTCCATTGTGTGACTATACAATAATTTGTTTATCCATTTGTCCATTGATGGGCACCTAGGTTGTTTCTATCTTTTTGCTATTGTGAACAGCGCTGCAATGAACATGGGTGTGCATATATCTATTGGTGTGACGGCTCTTATTTCTCTAGGATATATTCCAAGGAGCGGGATGGCTGGATCGTATGGTACTTCTATTTCTAGCTTTTTAAGGAAGTGCCAAATCAATTTCAAAAAGTGGTTGTACCATTTTACATTCCTACCAACAGTGGATAAGTGTTCCAGTCTCTCCACAACCTCTCCAGCATTAATTATTTTGTGTTTTTTGGATTAGTGTTAGCCTTGTTGGGTTGAGATATCTCACTGTAGTTTTGATCTGCGTTTCTCTAATGACTAATGATCATGACCATTCCTTCATGTGCCTGTTAGCCACCAGAATATCTTCTTTGGTGAAGTGCCTGTTCATATCCTTTGCCCATTTTTTAATTGGGTTATTTGTCTTTTTGTTGTTGAGGT
>NW_004444011.1:2286857-2290824 GCF_000243295.1 Trichechus manatus latirostris | reverse complement strand
CCCCTCCCATCCCTCGTAACCAACAAAGATTGTTTCTTTTTGTGTGTAAACTTTTACATGAGTTTTTACAGTACAGGTCTCATACAATATTTGTCCTTTTGTGATTGACTTATTTCACTCAGCAGTATGTCCTCCAGTTTTGTTCCGTTTACTCTCCTGTGCTGAGTTCCTTTATGTTTGTGGAATTTTTCATTTCTTTTGTTTTTGTAGGTTTTCTTTTTATTGAGACTTTATGTTTTTCTTCTTTATTTTGATGGGTAGGTTTGTTAACTTTCTTTGTGGTTACCATGAAATTTATCCTTATCCTCCTAGATTTGAACCAGTCTATTATTACTTGGTATCACTTGACTTCCCCTCCATTAGAAGGTTGTATATCTACACCGTTTATTCCTGCTTTTATTGTTCTGATGCTGTGTCATTTTCAGAGTAACCTCTCTGGTTCCCTTTTATAATTCTTTTGGTTTTGCATAGTCCTTAAGAGTTAATTTCTAGGTTGGTATATGGCTAGTACAATCCTGTACTCTATATTCAGCCTGTGGTCTGATATTATTTGTTCTCAGATCAAAGGACTACATTTAATAAGTCTCGTAAGTTTGGTTTGGATTTACATAGTCCCTTAATTTCTGTTTATCTGAAAATATCCTAATTTCACTATCATATTTGAACGAGAGTTTTGCAGTATATATTATTCTTGGCTGGCAAATTTTTTCTTTTAAGGTTTTGTATATGTCATCCCATTGCCTTCTTGCCTGCATGGTTTCTGCTAAATAATCAGAGCTTAGTCTTATTGTTTCTCCTCTGTATGTGACTTTTTGTTTTTCTTGAGCTGCTCTCAGGGTTCTTTGTTTGTCTTTGGTTTTGGCAAGTGTGATTATGATATGCCATGGTGATTTTCTTTTGGGGTCTATCCTATATGGGGTTTGTTGAGCTTCTTGGATGGTCACCTTTCATCTTTCATGATATTGGAGAAGTTTTCTCTCAGCAATTCTTCAATGATCCTCTCTGTGTCTTCTGTTTTCTCCCCTTATTCTGGAACTCCGATCACTCGCAGATTTTTGCTTTTGATTGTATCCCACATAATTCTCAGGGTCTCTTCATTTTTCTTCATTCTTTTTTCTGATTTTTCCTTGAACCAAGTTGTATCCAAGTGTTTGTCTTCAATTCTGCTGATCCTGCCTTCCACCATTTCAAATCTGCTCCTCAGCCCTTCTATGACACTGCCCATTTCTGAAATCTTGTTTATCTTATGTATTTCTAATTGTTGCTTTTGTATAATTTCTAGTTGTGAATTTATTTTGGCATTTTGTTCCTGCGTTATTTTCCTGAATTCTTCCATTTTTTGGTCTGTATTTTCCATGAATTTGTCTATTTTTTCCTCATTTTGTCTGCTTTTTGCTTCAACTCTTGGATAATTTGGAGTAGTAGAGATTTGAATTCCTATCAGGTAGTTCTAGTGCCTTTTCTTCTACTGGTAGGACAACTGCTATTTTATTTTGGATGCCTATGGGAACCATCCTGCCCTGTTTCTGTAAACGTTTTGATATTGTCTGCTGTCTTTGGGCATTCAGTGGTTATTTTTCTCGTTTATTGATTGTAGATTTGTTTGTTTCATCCTTTTTTTTTTTAATTTGTCTATGTCTGAGCTGGTGGGTTGTGTGTTCTTTGTTGTTTGCTCATCTGTGGGCACGATACTTTTCACCTCCTTCTCCAGTGAGCAGGGTCAGTCACTCAGATATGGTACAGCAGTGCAGGTCTATCTGAAGAGGAGTTGCTGGGATGGGTTGTTTGTGACACTTACTACAGCCACCAGGGCGGGTCAGTTATCAGTGCGTGGCAGGTTCCCGTAGGCTGTGCCTGTGCTGCTTGGTGGTGTGATGTTAAGCACACGGTGCAGGTAGGCAGGATATAGGGGGAAGACTGTGATGTGTGGAGCTAAGATGGGTATGGGAGAGAGGAAAGGGGAACAGGAGCCAAAAACATACAAACAAAATAGAGTGCTAGGGGAGTTTGCTGTTGGAGTGGAGAGATGAGAGACTTTGAAATGGAGAAAAACAAAAAGGGGAAGAAGAAGAAAAAAAGATAAGAATGAATAAATCAAATTTAGAAAGTAAAAAGAAAAGAAAAGCTCCCAGGGATCCTTCTGGTGTGGCTATGAGGTCTGAGGAAGTTGTTCCCAGGTGTTGAAATACAGCCTGGCTAGAAGGCATAGAGGTATTCAGCACCAGGTATTCAGAGGACAGGAAGGGAAGGAAGAAACTGAGTAATGAATAAAGACAAAAAGGGAAAAGAAAACAAAACAAATTATAAAAAAAAAGAACAAGAAAAGCCCACAAAACAACAACAGCAAAAAAAAAAGCTATGAGAAAAGAAATGCTCTCAGGGATCCCTCTGCGCGTCTGTGCAAGCTGACTGGGTAGGTTCCAAGCCATGTAGCACTGCCAGGCCAGAACGGGCTCCCAACTCGAGAAAAGAAAAAGAAAACAAACAATTCAAAACATACAAAAAAAATCCCTGGGATCCCACCAGTGTGGCAGCACAGACTGGGAAGACGTTTCACACTCAAACGGAGCTCCGCAGCCCCTTTGGAAGAAGCAAAAATGGAGCCCGGAGCCAGGTATTGAGTGAGAGGAGGGGGACATGGTGGGAGGTAGGGAAGAATCAAAAGAAGTGGAAAAAAGCAACACCAGCAGGCAAAAAGTAGCACTCAGGGAGTTGGCCAGTGCAGGCGGATGCAATCCAAGCAGCCAGTGCTTCCCAGCCAAGATACTGTGGCCACGGGAAGCAGAGGAGGCCGAGTGGGGGTGAAGAAGGGGGGGGTGGGAAGAATATATCAGCAGTTACCGGTTCTTCTGTCTCCTGCTGGAAACTCCATGAAGCTGCTTTCTCATACCCTCTATCTGCTGGTCTCTGATATGAGTCCAAGATGGCGGATCCGCGCTGCATTTGCTGATAGGGGACCTCTGCATGAATCTCTCCTCGCTTTCCGATCTCTGTCAGTTTCTCACTCCATTTGGTGCTTGGCTGCATTCTTTATCTCTTCATTTGATGTTTTAGGGTTTCAGGATTGCTGTTTTCTCTGTTTGGCTTAGTTTTTTTGATCTTTTCTGTGGAGGGTCAGCATAGTGCTTCTGCCTAGAGTGCCATGTTGCCGGAAGTCCTTCTTCTACTTCTTGAGTAATTCTTTATTTATTTGGGGCCTCTTCCCTTTCCATATGAAGTTGGTGATTTGTTTCTCCATGTCATTAAAAAATGCTGGTGGAATTTGTGTTGGGATTGCATTGTATCTGTAGATTGCTTTGGGTAGGATTGACATTTTCACTATTGAGTCTACCTATCCATGAGCAAGGTATGTTTTTCCACTTATGCAGGTCTCTTTGGTTTCTTGCTGTAGTGTCTTGTAGTTTTCACTGTTCAGATCTTTTACGTCTCTGGTTAGATTTATTCCTAAGTTTTTTATCTTCTTGGGGGCTATTGTAAATGGTATTGATTTGGTAATATCCTCTTCAAGGTTCTTTTTGTTGGCATAAAGGAATCCGACTGATTTTTGTATGTTTATCTTTTATCTTGAAATTTTGCTGAAATCTTCTATTAGTTCCAGTAGTTTTCTTGTGGATTCATTGGGGTTTTGTATGTATAGATCATATCATCTGCAAATAGAGATACTTTGACTTCTTCCTTACCAATTTGGATGGCCTTTGTTTCTTTTTCTAGCCTAATTGCTCTGGCTAGGACCTCCAGCACAATGTTGAATAATAGTGGTGATACAGAGCATCCTTGTCTGGTTCCCGTTCTCAAGGGGAATGCTTTCAAAGTCTCGCCATTTAGGAAGATGTTGGCTGTAGACTTTGTATAAATGTCCTTAATTATATTGAGGAATTTCCCTTCTATTCCTATTTTGTTGAGAGTTTTTATCATGAATGGGTGTTGGACTTTGTCAAATGCCTTTTCTGCATCGATTGATAAGATC
>NW_004444011.1:2249150-2285679 GCF_000243295.1 Trichechus manatus latirostris | reverse complement strand
ATGTTGAAGTCTCCTACTACTATTGTGGAGCTGTCTATCTCTCTTTTCAGTGCTGTTAGAGGTTGGTTTATTTATTTTGGAGCCCTGTCATTGGCTGCATAAGTGTTTATTATAGTTATATTCTCCTGGTATATTGACCCTTTAATCATTATATAGTGCCCTTACTTATCCTTTGTGGTGGATTTTACTTTAAAGTCTATTTTGTCAGAGATTAATATTGTCATTCCTGCTCTTTTTTGAGTGTTGTTAGCTTGATGTATTTTTTCCGTCCTTTGAGTTTTAGCTTGTTTATGTCTTGAAGTCTAAGGTGTGTCTCTTGTAGGCAGCATATAGATGGATCATGCTTTTTTATCTAATCTGCCACTTGCTGTGTTTTTATTGGTGCATTTAGTCCATTTACATTCAGTGTAATTATTGATAGGTATGAGTTTAGTGCTGTCATCCTGATGTCCCTTTTTGTGTGTTGTTCACAGTTTCTTTGTTCCCGTTAATTTTCTGTGGTGAGTCGTTTTTCGTTATGTATTTTTTCTTCTTTTTCATTGTTGTTGATTTTGTGTTTGCTGAGTCTTTATATTTTTCTAGATTTTTATTTTGATTTGTAGGATTGTTAGTTTCCCTAGTGGTTACCTGAATATTTACCCCTATTTTTCTATGTTTATACCAGTCTTTTATTTCTTTATATTGCCTTGACATCCCCTCCATATGAAAAATCTATTTCTGCATTTTTTAATTTCCTCTTTTTTGTTTTAATGTTGTCCTTTTTTACATATTGATATCTGTGTTGCCCTATTTTCAGTGTTTTAGCTTTGATGTGTTTTCGACTTCCCTATCTGAGTCAATATCTGGTTGGTCTGTCCTGGTTCTAGTCTTGCATTGTTATCTGATGTTATTGATTTTCTAACGTAGGACTCCCTTTAGTATTTCTTGTAATTTTGGTTTGGTTTTTGCAAATTCCCTAAAGTTCTGTTTATCTGGAAATGCCCTAATTTCACCATCATATTTGAGAGATAGTTTTGTTGGATATATAATTCTTGGCTGGCAGTTGTTTTCCTTCAATGCTTTATATATGTCATCCCATTGCCTTCTTGCCTGCATGGTTTCTGCTGAGTAGTCCAACCTGATTCTAACTGACTCTCCTTTGTAGATGACTTTTCTTTTATCCCTAGCTGCTCT
Organism: Trichechus manatus latirostris; assembly: GCF_000243295.1. NCBI lineage: Eukaryota > Metazoa > Chordata > Mammalia > Sirenia > Trichechidae > Trichechus > Trichechus manatus. Next base: position 2,284,506 of record NW_004444011.1, on the reverse strand, counting down.
TCAATTTCTCTCTTTATTTTTGGTTTTGTAAGTTTGATTATAGTACATCTTGATGACTTTCTTTTGGGATCTGCCTTATGTGGGGTTCAATGAGCATCTTGGATATATATCTTCTCATCTATCATGGTATCAGGGAAGTTTTATGTCAACAAATCTTCAATAATTTTCTCTGTATTTTATGTTATCCCCCCCGTTCTGGTACTCCAATCACTCATAGGTTATTTCTCTTGATAGATTCTCACATAACTCTTAGAGTTTCTTAATTCTTTTATCTGATTTTTCGTCACATAAGTTGGCGTCAAGTGCTTTATCTTCAATGTCACTAATTCTGACTTCTACGGCCTCAATTCTGCTCCTATGACTTTCTGTTGAGTTGTCTAATTCTGAAATTTTATTGTTAATCCTCTGGATTTCTGATTGCTGGCTCTCTATGGATTATTGCAGCCTATTTAATTTGTCATTATGTTCTTGAATAACTTTTTTACATTCCACTACTACTTTGTATGTTCTCTGGCTGTCTCTACACTGTAACAAATTTCTAATTTCTAGAAGAGTTCTGTATATTAATCTTTTGTATTCTGCCTCTGGTAATTCCAAGAAATTCTCTTCTTCCTGAGAATTTATTGAGTCTTTATTTTGGGAGCTTGCTGAAGCCATCATGAACTGCCTCGTTATTTGATTTGATATTGACTGTTGTCTCTGAGCCATCAATAAGATATTATAATTCTATTTTATATTTGTTTAGTGTCCCCTAGCTTCTTGTTTTGTTTTGTTTTGATATGCCCAAATAGGCTTCTCGTGTGTGCTGGTTTGATTATTGGCACCTTTGAAGCTCTAACGTCCTGTCGCCAGGTAGTTAGCTCTGTAACTAAGTATGTGCACCCAGGAGTGCGTCAAATTTTCCCGTATGGATTCTGCTGAGGTGTCCAGGCAGTCGGTCATCAAGTGTGTGGTGCAGGCTCTCACCTACAGTCTTAGAGAAGCATGGGTGATTGGTGTAGGCACAGGTATCTGGCTGCAGTAGGGGGTCACAAGCTGAGGAAGGCAGGGGGCTGATGGCTTCCCCTGAGTGTCTGAAAGGAAAGCGTGTCCCTATTCCCTAGAGTGAGTAAGTAGGTGAGTTTTGCAGCTGTAGTATGAGCACCCTACTGTGTTTGCTGTAAAGACCTGGGGGCACCACTTACTCTTGGGCTCCTGCAGCAGGTGACTAGGTGGTGTAGATGGAGCCACCAGTCCTCAAGCCCCTGGCACAGACTGGTAAATGTGCCTGCTTAAAGGGCAGGGCTGTGTCAAGCATCACAATTCTGCCACTTCACAGCTGAAACAGTTGAAGTTAGACTTCAGGTGTTTACCCTGTTGTACTGTGCTAGTGAGGGTTTATGCTGTTGAGATGGGTCCACACAAGTCTATTCAGGGATGGAAGACACTCAAAGTCTGCTGACGCCTTTTGCCTGTGCCTGGCAAAGGAGCTGTGCCAACCCTGAGTTCCTGGCTTAGGGGAGCCAGTAGCTTGTTTGTTCCCTCGCCAAGGCTAGGAGAATGAGTCAGTGCACCTTTTGGGATCTGCTTCTTGCCCAGAGGACTCAGAGATTTCGGAAACTGGCCAGACCAGTGCAGAGCGCGGAGGGAGGAGGTAAAAGGGAGAGAGGTTTTTCCCAAATGGTTTTTTTTTTTTAATCCCTGCAAAAGGCCACATGCCCGTGCTTGTCTTTAACCACTTGGGAGCTGCTTTTCACTGGTTTGAAGTGTCCAAGCAGAATCTCTGCTGCTGGATCTCTCTCGATGCGGAAACTGCCTCCCGAGCACATGCACAGAACTCTATGGCTGCTTCACCGTGCACCTCCGAGCCAGTCGGGGCTGAAGAGCTGTGGCTCCAGCCGAGTCCAGTCTGGCACTCCTCACTTCTTCTGAACTGTCTCCCTCTCCCCACACCGCTCAGTCCAATTCCTCAACTTTGCCTTGTTCAGGGCTTCTAGATATTCATATACAATCAAATCACTTGTTTCTCCAGGTCTTTGTTGTAAGAGGAATATAGGAAGCCATCTGACTACTCCACCATCTTGGCCCCACCTGCTTTTCAACACTTTAAAGAGGTCTTTTGCATCAGATTTGCCCAATGCGATGTGTCCTTTGATTTCTTGACTGCCGCTTCCATGGGTGTTGAGTGTGGATCCAAGCAAAATGAAATACTTTACAACTTCAATCTTTTCTCCATTTATCATGATGTTGCTTATTGGTCCAGTTGTGAGGACTTTTGTTTTATTTATGTTGAGGTTTGGTCTATGCTGAAGGCCATCATCTTTGATCTTTATCAGTAAGTGCTTCTCAACTGCACTTCTGATCTTTCCCTCAAATCTACTTGACTTGCAGCCTTTCTCAGATCAGTTGATGGCATTTCGATTCTTTGATTGCTCAGGCCAAAAACCTTGAAATGTCTTTTATTCTTCTCTTCCTCTTATATCCCATATTTAACTCATTAGGGAATCTTGTTGACTCTACCTCCTCCAAACTGTATCAGAAACTGACTAAATGATTATTCTTATTTTACAAATTAAAATAAACAAGGCTCAGAGAGGTCAAGAAACAGACCAAATTCACATAACTACTAAATGATAAAGTCAGAATTCAAATTCAGATTTTCCAACTGATCATGAATCGTGCACTCTTTCCATAATACCAATGCTTCTCCAAAGTAATAACTACTTTTTTATTTATATATTTCAGCAATATGATTTGATCTATTGTATAACTAGATCTTTATAAGAATATATGTTATCTCAATGAGGTTCTGTAGGAGTTCCCTGGACACACAGTAGTTATTTCATGAATACTTGCCAATCAGTTGAATTGATTGGTACTCACCCTTCTATTTCACTCTGGGTCAAGTACTGTGTTTTCAATTGTAATATGTAATTGGATGTAAGTGTGTGTAGAGGGAGAAAAATGGCTGTTAATGAAATAAAATATTTAAGAAGGTCTTTTAGAAAGCTCTTTTTCACAGATTTTCTTGCTACATCTCTGTGAAGATTGAACATTATTAGCTCTTGCTAACTTGCATATAAATATGTTTTTATTAGAGTTTTCATGATATTTCATATTGATTTTGTTGCTAATCATTTAAGCTTAGATTGTGGAATTGTTATTTAAATTATTTAGACTTTTCTTCCAAGGGCGTGTGTATCAGAGAAACACTATAAATTTTAAATCCACTAGATTCTAAGCTCCTCTAATGGATTATAAAGGCAAAAAGACAAAGGATTGGGATCTTGATAGAGTGATATTAGAAATTTCAGCTTTGATTAAATTCTTGAAAGGACCCTGTGTACTCGTGTAATTTTTGTAATTGAAGTTATCCCTTGCTTATGTTTATGTAATTGCACATAGCAGAAATGAGAAATGTTAAGCTGAATTTCACTACAGTTAAGTGAGATCATTGATATCAGAAAAACAAATCCACTACCTTCCAGTAGATCCTGACTATAGGACAGAGTAGAATTGCCCCATAGGGTTTCCAAGGCTGTAAGTCTTTACAGAAGTAGACTGCCACATCTCTCTCCCATGGAGTGGCTGGTAGGTTAGAACCGCTGACCTTTTGGTTAGCAGCTGAGCACTTTAACCACTGCTTAACCAGCTAAAATTAAGTTTTGGGAGATGTCTATTTGTGTGAAATATTTGTTTTTCTTCATTTTATGTACATAAAGAACTTTTTTTATGAAACAGACTTTAGGTAAAGAGCCCTTGTGATAATTAATTTTATCTTTTTTTAAAATCTCTTCTAGATTTACATTTTAAAATGTACTTGTTTTGTTATCCCATCAGTTTGTGTTATATGTTTTGAGGATGAAATTCAATTAATATTTAACTTACAAAAGTAATTTTCACATCTCAAATTCTGTCTATCCATCCGTTTATCCACCCCTCCATCCACCCACATACCTACATACTTACCTACCTCCTACTTACCTATCTTTGCTTTGATAGAAATATTTAGTATGGATTCTGTCTTAGAATATTCTTATAGACTCTGGAAATATCTTTTAAAGCTATATGATTATATGTGAGGTATTAAAAAAAAGAAACGCTGTCTAGTAATTACTCCCTTATGGCAATGAATGAGTTGAAGATTTATTGCCACTACAGTTCCAATCATGAGAAAAGAAACTCAGTTTGATTCTTCTAAGAAAATGTCTATGACCAAAAGTATACAACCCTGACTCACACATTTCCTGATTTTAAACCACACAGCATCCTCTTGTTCTGTTCCAACGACTGTCTCTTTGTCTATGACCAAAAAAAAAAAAAAAAGCCTAAAATAAAGATGAAAAAAATGTTTTATTTCTGGAAAAGTGTTAGTTCTGTCACCATTTATAATAACGGATATCTCTGAGTCTTTATACTGTGAAGTAAACTGTGATTGACTATATTGTTGTCTTTTCTTTTTCATAGTGTATGCCAATTAAAGGCCAAGGATTTGTGCTTGGAGCCTATCGGTGCATTTGCAAAACAGGATTCTATCATCCTCAAATCTTCTCAGTGAACAGCTTTCAGAGTAAGTCCCTTTTGCTTCTATGAATAAATATATGTACATATACATCTATACCCATACATGGTATATAGCATTATTAATTATTCAGATTTTCCTTTCACTTCTTGGAGTTATATGATAAATCCCCATTAGTTTGGCATTCTGGTATCACTTAAGGAGTTTTAAACTTATATTGTCATCTGCAATACTGTTGTATGCCCCCCCAAAAAATGTGTTTATTTTAAGGATATTTTAGTTTTAAATACATTTTAAAAGTCTGAAAATATTCTAACTACTGGGTGAGACCAATTGGGATAGAGTTATTGAAAGTTGCAGAAAGTTACTAAAACTAATTCTGCTAATTTGTTTGTGTTAGTATATTACTTTTCTGTGCTGTGTAACAGATCACCACAAAGTTAATAGGTTAAAATAACACAAATTTATTGTCTCGAAGTTTATATTGGTTAAGGAGTCCAGTCAAAGGTTAGCTGAGTCCTCTGCTCAGGGTCTCATCAGCTTAAAATCAAGGTGTCAACCCGGACTGCAATCTTATCTGAGGCTCAGGATCCTCTTCTAAATTAATCCAGGATGTTTGAAGAATTCACTTCCTTGCAGTATGTAGACTGAGTTGCTTATTTTCTTGCTGGCTGTCAGCTGGGGTCAGCTCCTATAAATTGACCTCAGAACCTAGCCATGTGGTGCTACCACAACATGGCAGCTTGCTTATTCAAGGATAACAGGAGAATCTCTGCAATCTGCTCAATTAGTCTTATGTGACATCATGTAACTATGACAATGGCTATCCCATCATTTTCCCATGTAGTTTAACCTGATCAAAAGAGGTACTATCTCATCATTTTCACAAATCCACCCACGCTGAAAGGAAGGAGATTACACAGGGTGTGTACAACAGGGAGGCAGGAATTTTGTTAGCCCTTGTCATGGATTGAATTATGTCCCCCAAAAAATGTGTGTATCAATTTGGCTGGGCCATGATTCCTGGTATTGTGTGATTTTCCCATATGTTGTAAATTCTGCCTCTATGACGTTAATGAGGGAGGATAGGTGGCAGTTGTGTTAGTAAGGCAGGACTCAAATCTGTAAGACTGAATTGTGTCCTGAGGCAATCTCTTGAGATATAAAAGAGAGAAGTGAGCAGAAAGACAGGGGGACCTCATAGCACCAAGAAAGCAGTGCCAGGAGCAGAGCATGTCCTTTGGACCTGGGGTCCCTGCGCAGAGAAGCTCCTAGTCTGGGGGAACACTGAGGAGAAGGCCGACAGAAAGAGAAAGACTTTCCCTGGAGCTGACGCCTTGAATTTGGACTTTTAGCCTACTTTACCGTGAAGAAATAAATTTCTGTTTGTTAAAGCCATCCATTGTGGTATTTCTGTTGTAGCAGCACTAGATGACTAAGACAGCCATGTTAGAAATCTACCTACTGTAGTCCATCCTCTGATCACCAACTATTAACGTCCTTCCCAAGTGCAAAATACATTCACTGTCTCTCCCAAGGATACCCAAAGTCTCATCTCATTATAGTATCAAAGTCCAAAATCTCATCAGAACCTAAATCTCATAATCTTATCATATCAAAGTCCAAAATTCATCTAAATCTCATGAACTAGAAGTCCAAAGTCAGTTCTAGATTTGGATGAGGCTTCAATATGTAATTCATCAAGTACAGCTGTTGAGGTATAATTTTTCTCCATCTGTGATCTTGTAAAACTGAAGGGAAAAGTTATAGGCATTCTGGTTTAAAAGTGGGAAAACAGAAGGTAAAAAGCAGTCCTCAATTAGGTTTCAGGACCTGAGAATAATTCTTTTTGGCTCTCAGCTCTGCTCTCTGGCTCTTGATTCTGCCCTTTGAATCTTTTCTTCCTTTTTTCTTGAAAGGTAACATGAGTTTTCAGCTGAATAGTTTTATCAGCCTGCTTCCTGCCAGTAGAATTTTGAGGACCCAACAGCCTCCTTTTATTTAGTACTTTCTCAGTTCCTTTCAGTCTTAAGTTAGTAGTGTTTCGCCTGAAATAATTTTCTTAAGAATTTTGTGGGACTTCCATGAATTTCTCAGGGATTCACTCCACTAGACAAAAGTCATATCCACAGATCTCTTTGACCTAATATGTTTTCTATCTTGGCCTCCTACTGAAATGGCTGAAGGACAATGCTCTTAAGCTTCCTACAGGCCCTTTGGTTTCGTTGAGATGGTCTTTGCACACCTTTAATCTCTTGAAACGACCATTTGTGTAATTAAATAGTCTGACATTTTGATCTTTCTGAGGTTTTAGCAAAAAGTACAGTTACATACTGTATGGCAGTCATTTTCTGACATTAAGCATCTTTTGCCATTGTTACCAAACCCGGGAAAGTGGGTCCTTATCTGGCACGCTCAAACTTGCCAATAATCTGGACATCGGTCTTTGAGAAAGAGAAAGTAACTTTATTGCAATGAGCAGAGCAAGGAGCCGAGAGGAAGTTCCTCAGATCCAGCTTCCCAAGCTATGGGGAAGCAGGGCTTATCTGTGATTTGGGAGCAAGATGGCGGCCGCACAGGCATACTGGGGAGGGAAAATTTTAGAAAGCAGCTAGGAAACAGGAGGTGACACGGTTCTTGTCGGACCTCTTACTTTGGAATAGGGTCTGGGTGATGATTTTTTTTCTGAGTCATTCCACATGTTGCTGCGTCCGCTGTTGAGGTCAATTAGTGGTCACAGCTGGACCTTCTGCACATGCAGGGTGAGCCAGATCTGGCTTAGGCTAGTTTAATAACTAATAGAAATTTACTGATATTCGTAGGGTCAGGTTACAATCCCCCCTTGGGTTGTAGCAATTTCTTAATCTTAAGGGATAAGGGTCAGCGACTCCTCTGGCTACTTCCTGCTGACATGTGGTGGAGTTTTAGGGACCTAGGAACAGGCAAGGAATGATTAGCTCAGTTTATCTTGTTTAATCTTCACAATAACCCTAAAAAATGGGCACTGTTGTTTACTGCTATTTTGCAGGTAAGGAAACTGAGCCACCTGAAAGTAAAACCCCTTGACCCAAAACAAAAGCTAGCAGAGCCAAGATTTGAAGTCAGGCAGATGGTCTCCAGGACCCTTCTGTTATACTGCCACCAGAAGCTTTATTGGTTTTCTCCTGCTGCCAGGCACTTTCACACACTCAGAGGTTTTCCCTTCAATCCAATTAATAACTTCCCTGTAAACACTGTACACCCACTGATGGCTTCCAACTTCTGGGCACCAGTGCTACTTGCCAGCTTTGCTCTCCCCCTCAGATTTAGGAGGGAAAAGAGAATGGCTAATAAAAGTTGCTTAGGTACCAAGGGAAGCAAAGGAAATTGCCTTGTATAAGCAGAACACACGCCAATAACCACTGAAATGCAAGCAGGCCTCACGCCTGGCCCAGGAGACTGAAATAGAAATGGAGTAGGGAATGGGGAGCCAGGATGTAAAAGTGTTTAAGCTGACCTTACAATTAGAACTGTTACCTAAGATACCTGGAAACACTAAATTCCTGGACTACTTAAGGATATTCCGAAGCACTACATCCCTAGGCTGCATTAAGGAAAGGTGTCCTATACAGCATTTCATAGGAGCTCAATTGAAGCCTGCTTCTAGCGGCCACCTGGACTCTCAACAGGGTCAGGTTACACCATTAGGACAGGCAGAGAATAATAAAAATTATTCAATTCTTACTCTTTTTGGTTTAATAGCTCTTCCTTCAATTTATTGCTCTCTTTGTGCATTTTACTATTAATAGTTAGAAGAAATCAGGCAGCACCTTCATCACTTTGCTTAGGTATCTCCTCAGCTCTCTTATGTAATCTAATCACAGGAGTGACTACACCATTATATTCACATGTCTGGCCTGCACTCCAGGGTGTTATACAAGGCATGTATAGTGCAGGATGGCAATCCTGGGGACTATCTTAGAATTATACACACCATTGTTTGTTTTCAAAATTTAAATATTTAAATGAAAGGTGATAGAGACTGAGTATCTAGAAAGAACAAGACCAGGAATGTGTGGTAAACTAAAGGAAGAGACTATGTTGAAAACAAAAAAGTAGTCAGTTATGGCCTTTATTGTTGAGCATAGTAGTATGATAAGGATTGAGAATTGCCCATTAGATTTAGCAGTGTAGAAATAGTTGAAAGTACTGTAGCATAAAGCTAGATATGTAGGCATGAGTAAGTTCATGAAGGTTCTAATATCCTAAACCAAATAATTTGTTTTCTAACTTCAGAACTATAGGGAATAACTTTCGAAGGAATTTGGACAGGGAGAATAGCATATTTATACTTTAGAAAGATCATTTTGGCAGTGGTGGGGAAGAATGGATTGAGGGATGTGCTAATCTAGAAAAAAAAGGGAGATAGTTTAGGAAGATTTGACAATAATCTATGACTGAATAAATTACAGATACAGAAATAGACAGGTGGGGAAAATATTTTGAGAGACACTACAGAAACTGGATTGATAGAATTTGGTCCTGATTAGATGATGGTAGAAGGAATGTTAAGAAGAGGATGAAGTCTTAGATTTCTGTCTTGTATGTCTGGGTGAATAATCAGAATCTTTATTCCTGAACTATATTTCTTTTTGTCATAACACCAGACTAAGTAGAGAATTATTTTCTCATTGAAAGAATATCAAAAGTTGGTTATCTGAGTATTTTATTCCTACTCCACAAAATGTCAATGTTACAATTTGGATATTGGATTTTACTTTATCTCTAGAGGATGCAATGTTCCCGCATCGGCCTGTAGCCAGCTATTGGATATAGTAACTAAGATTGGTTTCTTGGGAAGCTAGAGTTTGGAGTTGCTAAAGCTGGGTACAGGTCTCCTTTGGATAGTTATCCATAAATCATTGTCATCCTTATTATTGATCTGTATAGGAATTTGAGTCTCTACAAGGCATATTTCAAAGGGTACATTGAGATTGAGACCCAGGTTCCTCCTCTGGGGAATTTGGTAGACGTTTATGAATTATTTTTTGTTGTTGTTCTGGTTTGTCTGTTTTTGTTTTTAGATAATGCTTTACTTGTTCTTGGGATTGCTCATTATTTATATTTAACTTCTAGGTTCAGGAAGTGAGAAGCATTTTTTCTCTTCCCATTCATGTATTTCACAGAATTCAGTCCTTATTCTGACTAATAATTGTTGTAGGCAGAATTCTCAGATGGCTGCCAAGATTCCACTTCTCTACCCTCATTGTACATGCACTGTATAATCCTTGACCTGGAATATGGGTAAGACCTGTGAATGGGATGGGATAGTCCCTCCCTTGCTTAGTTTATGTTATACAGCAAAAGTGATGGTATAGTTACTCTTGTGATTATATTACATTATGTAAGACTTTCTTTACAGACTGGAGAGAGAGATTCCCCTGTTAACTTTGAAGAAGGAAGCTGCCATGTTGTGAGAGAGCCATGTCACTAAGACCTGAGGGTGGACTGTAAGAGTTGAAAAAGCTCCCTGGCCAGTGGAGTAAGAAAACCAGGACCTCAGTCTTACTACTGCAAGGAACTAAATTATGCCAACAGCCAAAATAAGCTTGGAATAGGATCCTGAGCTTCAGATGAGAATGCAGCCTGGCTGAAACTTTGATTTTTGGCTGGTGAGACCCTGAACAGAGAACCCAGTTATGCTGTACCCAGACTTTTGAGCAACAGGAACTGGGAGATAACTGTAAAAATGACATGGCGGCAGTGTCAGACATCCTCTAACTTTACAAGGGAGAAGGAGACTCAAGATCGACATCCCAAGGCTGATTCCTATGAGACAGAAGTCAGACATGCCTCTTGGCTCTCCAACCTTTTTACCAATTCTGACACCACCTGTCCCTCCCACAGCACTCTCTTCTTCTCTGCTGCGTTTGGTAATTCATTGCAGTGGCTGCACAGAACTTACAGGCCGTACTCATGATTATGGGTCTTATTAGGGAAGTAATAGGTTACAGTTCAGGTTTAAGAATGCTCAGGATACAGTTCTTCCATCATAACAGTCTCTTCTCAGGTATGCCCGCAGGTATACCTCTCTCTAGCCCCTCAGCCTCTTTGCTCCTTGACCAGGCCTCTGCCCTGCACAGGCAAGTGTTACAAAGCTCTTTTAGCTCTGCTGATAAGTGCCCAAAGGCACCCCACTCCACCAGTAAACCTCATCCCCAGAGGCACTCAGCTTTCTCGCTCCATGGGCCAGGAAGTCCCACCACAGCTGTCTCATGCCAGTGTCCTGATTCTTGCTATCTCATGCTGTATCTCTCACTGTCTTTTGTGTTACAGCTCCTCTCTCTGTCTCCTGGATCTAGGAGGTTCTCAGCACAGGGATCCTGGATCCAAAGGACACACTTCACTCTGGGCTTTTCTTTCTCAGTGGTGTTGAGATCCTCCCTTTCAGCCTCTAGGATGGCTCATTTTAAGCCTAGACGGCTGGCAAAACTGACCAATCCCCTTGTTACAGTTCCATACCTTATTTGCATAGTCCCACCCCCAAATGGGAGCCCTGGTGGCACAGTGGTTAAGTGTTTGACTGCTAACCAAAAGGTCGGCAGTTTCAAATCCACCAGCTGCTCCTTGGAAACCGTATGGGGCAGTTCTACTGTGTCCTATAGGGTCACTATGACTCAGAAATTGACTCAATGGCAACAGGTTTTCTTTTTTTTTACCATCACAAGGGTGCCATGCACCTTATTTACATTATTAGCAAGCTATCCAATCCCGTTGGTGGGCCACAAGCCCCTCATTTGCATAGTCCCACCCAGTCATTTGGTGGGAGTTACAAAAACTATGGCTAGAAGGACCATATTAAGTAATTCACTGCTCCGCAGGCTGCCTCCTGGCTCTTCTAGCCATTGACTCTTTCAGACTTGAATGATGAACTTCCCCCTCCCAATCATTTTACCAGTCCCAAACAGGCATCAACAATTAGTCCTTCTGTAGGGCAAAGAATCCTAAGGGTGAGGTTACTCAGGTACCAGCCACTTGGGTCTGCTGCAGATGTCCATCTGATCTGGTCAGGTTCTTAGAAGTCATCTCAGCTTCACCCTCTCTGGCCTCTGATAAAATTTAACTCAGAGAAGATTATTCCTTTGCTCTGAGACTCACAAGGTATCAGCATAGGAAAACCTTTAATGGACTTTAAATTCTGCCACTGTACTCCAGTTGAGCAGTGCCTCCCCCTTAGTCCACTTTTTCATGCTTGCATCTTCTACAATTACAGTTTTTACAACCACAATTAACCCTGTTACCAATCAACACTCACAATGGGATCATATAATCCTATCAGCCTCTTTTCCTACCCTCTCTTCCCCAGACCCATGAGGAAAAGAAGAAACTATGACAGTGGTGATTCTCTCCTGTACCCTCATTTTTAGTGTAAGCACACCCATGAAAGCGTGTAAGCCAGCTACTTCATACCTTTATCTCCTCACCATCTTAGATAGCCAATATTTAAATTACTCATCCTTGCCAAACCAGTACTCTGAGGAGACAAGTGTGTTCCTTGGTTTGAAGAATCTTCTGTTGCGGTTGGAACTTTGAGCATCTACATCCATAAGCAAAGTCCAGTCCAGAGCAAACCATAAAATTACAGCAGTCTACACCAGCTCACAGTGTCAAATATCTTTCTCTTCATTCGGTCAGATTTTGGTCAGCTCATCCCTGGTCCCCATGGGCTAGGTCAATGAGTACCAGCTGTAAGCTCAGGAGTCGACACACACCTCCCTGCATTCAAACCAGCCAGCCCCTTCTCTCTCTCTCATCCCTAGCCCCTGTGGGCTAGTCAACAGGCACCACCCATAGGCTCAGGAGTCCTCACAACTCCTTACACTTCTGACCAGCCTTTCTCTCTCTCGCTTATCCCTAGCCCCCATGGGCTAGGTCAGTGGGTGCCAATGGAACATGTCTAAACTCAGCCCATCTCTTCACTGCTGCACTTACCCCACTTCGGCTCATTGACTAGACCCAGATGGTGATCACAAGTGAGCATAACAGACTGTCTGCTCGCTGGCTCCCTGTAACTTCTAGTCCTAGAAGGAGGTTCTTCTGATGAGCACTGACTTTTCCTGCCTTGAGGCATCCAAAAGCAAACTGCTTGCTCGAAATTCAAAAAGGAAAACAGTCATTTTTTTTTTTCTTTTTGTCCTTCCTTCAAATGCAAATCACCTATTCTCTCAGCAGCTCTGGCTGGGTTTGCATGTCTTTTCAAAAGTAAATTTCCTGACTCCAAAGGGTTAGGGTGAGGTTCAGGTTTTCAACTTAAGATCCTGATACACAGGGTTATTACATTCAAACCAACAGCCTGTGCTTCTTTCTGGCAAATTCTAGTTCCCCTTTTAGCATATCCAATCAAGTATTGGCTGAAGGCAGAGTTATATGCTCTCTTAATCTATAATACCCAATATTCACTTCTATCATACATTTAGGTGTATTTTACAACACTAGGTAGAAGAAACATTCAATATCCATAGTAAATTCAGATAAACACATAACCCTTTTTAGAACATTATAGTTGCATCTTCTCCACCCCTTGACTATCTTCCCATTTATATGCATACGGCCTCAGGCCTCTGCTGGGCAGAACCAGTAGACCCTGTTCCCCTAACAGTCACCTTGTTTAATCAACCTGGCTTTTGCCCCAGGCCACTCCAGATGTGGCGTCTCTCCCCTCAGCTGTAGCATAACATCTCTTACTTTCCGCCATCACAGATAACAACAACCAAACTAATCATCTAAGAATGAAAAGTTTCACTTTTCATGCCCCTTCGTACTTTCTCTTACAAAGTCCCATGCTTCTATGAGTCTAGAGTCACTGCAACAAATCCTGCTTCTGAAGCCAACTGTAAAAATGACGTGATGGCAGTCTCTGGCCTCCTCTAACTTCATAAGAGGAAAGGAGAATCAAGATCAACAGCCCAAGGCTGATTCCTATGGGGCAGAGCTCAGACATGCCTCCATTCTCCAACCTTTTTACCAATTCTGACACCATCTGTCCCTCCACGACACTCTCTACTTCTCTGTTGGGTTCGGTAGTTGATTGCAATGGCCACACAGAACTCACAGACCATACTCACAGTTATGGGGTTTATTAGGGAAGTAACAGGTTACAGTTCCAGTTCAGGAATGCTCAGGACATAGTTCTTCAATCAGGATGGCCTCTTTCAGCTGTGCCTGCAGGCACACCTCTCTCTGGCCCCTTGGTCTCTTGGCCCCTTGGTACCACCTCTGCCCTGCTTGGTTAAGTGTTACAAAGATTTTCAGCTCCGCTGATAAGTTCCTGGAGGCACCACACTCTGCCAGTAAGCCTCGTGCCCAAAGGCGCTCAGTTTTCTCACTCGGCGGGCTGGGAAGCTCCACTGCAGCCATCTTGTGCCAGTCTCTTGCTTCTTACCATCTCACGCCGCCATCTCTCGCTGTCTTTCATGTTACAGCTCCTCCCTTTGTGTCCTAGATCTAGGAGGTTCTCAGCACAGGGATCCCAGGCCCACAGGACACTCCAATCTTGGCTCTTCTTTCTTGGTGGTGTTGAGATCCTCCCTTTCAGCCTCTGAGATAGATCATCTTAAGCCTAGACGGATGGCAAAACAGACCAATCCCCTTGTTACATTCCAAACACCTTATTTGCATGTTCCCACCCCCCACAAGTGTGCCGTGCACCTTATTTACATTATTATTAAACTATCCAATCTCCTTATTAGTAAGATATCCAATCTCCTTGCATAGTCTCACTCAGTAATTTGGTGGAAGTTACAAAAACTACAGCCAGAAGGGCCATATTAAGTAATTCACTGCAGCACAGTAATAAATAGGTGTTATTTAAGCCCCTGAATTTCTGGTAATGTTTTATGCAGCAATAGAACACTAAAATAGCAGTGGTGATAACATATTTCCAGGATGTGAATGCTTTTCTTTGTGTATATGTGTGTGTGTGTTTGTGTGAGTGTTTGTGTGTGTGATTGTGTATCAAACCATGGCAACACCAGAGCTACTTTGGCATTCTTCACTTTTATCATCCAGACATAACATATGATTCAACACTGAAGGTTTAAGGGAATAGGTTTTAGCTTATGTTCTGTGAAGGTATTTTGTGTCAGGTTTACCCACATTTGTTCTCAGCTCCCACTATGTGACAAAAATAAAACATCTAAATATTGTAGAACCAGAGAATGACTATGCCATTTGCTTATAACACCACCAGGAGAAACTGGTTAACCTTTACCAACATATCTTTATTTAATTTGCACACTCCTACTTTCTTCCTTATTTTAAAAGCCAGTGTTTTACACTGGACCTACTATTGCAAAGAAAAGACTGCTTTGCTGCATGAGTTTAACTCCCATGTCGTACCCATTGCAACCATAGAAAAGAAGCCAGACTTTTGAGAAATATGATATATAGTTGGGCAGAACTTTGATTCAGCATTGACCTCAGGACTGACCTTCCTCAATGGCAGAGAAAATCACTTGCTGTGTGTTATAATTTGAAGTCATTAAAGTGTTCTTTGATCAAAAATACCTTTCCTATTGTCCTTGACAGGTTGCATGAAAATCCAACATTATTCACTCCTTTTCCTAAGGAAAAAGTACAACAACTTGACCAAAACAGGAGCTATAATTCATCAACCAAGGATTATCAAAACATTTTTTATAGTGTTGGTGTATTATTAGAATATACTTCTTGTCTCTATTTTAATATATTAAGCCTTGTAATCATAGCACACAGACAGCTTATATGGGCAGTTATTTTCTTTATACTTTCTTGAAGACATATCCATGAAGTAAGGAGGGACTACATGTGACACTTGGGCCAAGGATAAAGAAGGCATTGCAGATACAGAAAATGAGAGAGTATACGTAAAACTGATTTGCTAGTATATAGCATAAATGTTCAATACCAAAAAAGACCAAACCTGTTGCCGCTGAGTTGATTCTGACTCAGTGACTCTAGTAGGACAGAGTAGAACTGCCCCATAGGGTTTCCAAAGAGTGGCTGGTGGATTCGAACTGCCAATCTTTTGGTTAGCAGCCGAGCTCTTAACCGCTATGCCAACAGGGCTCCAAATGTTCAATAGATGTAGTTAAATAAATGAATATATATATATACATCATACATACACATACATACATATACACACACCATTGACAACCATTGGTCATTAGCACTTTATCTGAAATATTTTATCATATTACATATTCAGTTCCATAAGCTTGAACTTTTAGAGAATAAATCTTACATGGATCAGAAGGAAGATGGGACAGGAAGTGTCTGTAGCAACCAGTGCTGCCTTGAGAAAGGCAATAAGGAAGAATATTTGGGAGTTACAGCTAACATGAGGGAATTAGTGCCTGGTAGGTATTAATAGGCACTTCATCAAGAGCAACTGGGAAATAATAAATGGATGTTATTTTACACCCCCAAGTTTCTAGTCATTTTTTTATGTAGCAATAGGAAGTATGTACCTTAAAGATAAAATTGACTTAATTTATAGTTGTGAATCTAGTAAAAGACCTGAAATTCCTACAGCCTCTCATAGTCTCGTAATCCCATTTGGATTTCTCTAAGAGATCAGCACCACATCTTAGTCTCTCGAAATGGGATTACGAGACTAAGATGTGGTGCTGATCTCTTAGAGAAAAGGAAAAGATGACTGTTTAAAATCCTGTTAATGGTGAAATGATTTAAAATCTTTATCTAGACCTAGGCCCTAAACAAGGGGACTGTAAAGATTAACAGGGATATGTTCAAATGGCATGAATTAAAATTGTGCTGACTGCTCAGAGACCTTGTTCCTGGAATCTCTCTTGAAATTGGTGGTCATATGTGAGTTACTAGAATCAGACATCAGGATAGTAGCAGGATTTCAGAATACCTAACCAAGTACTGATGTATAGCTTTCTCTTCAAATACAGGTTGTTCACGTCCAGGTTGATGAAATACAAGCTTGTGACAAGCTTATCTACCTCAAATCCATCTATCTTAGTATGAATTCTGTCTTCACTAAGACTTCCTTTTCCTTTGATATGGACACATTACCAGCCTTTTTTGTCTTATTTCTCTTGTCTTTTGGATTGACTTCAGCTCATGTATATTTCCAGATGAATCTCAACTTACAAACAACTTACACCTAAAAATGACAATCCCTGCTTTACCAACTTTGGTGCTATTAAAATGTGAACCATATGGTAGGCAAATACGCAAAAATATAATTAGAGATTTTTTAAATGTGTAGTTTTGAAGGGAAATTCTTTGAAAGTAGGTACAACTTAAGGGAGCAGAGCTCTAAGACAAACTGTTGAACAAGGCTGACCTGTCTCTGGGATGAGCCTCTTTTCTATTGTGCTGGGGTATCACCTTCTCCATTTCTCCTCTGTTTCATGGTGAGAGAGTTAGAACTATTTGGCTTTTTGCACACTAAGCCTAGTATCTGTCTCTAGTACTGATTCCAGTGTTAGATAGAATAGGTTAAAAGAGCTTTAACATCACATTCTCAGAATCAGCATCATCAATTTGCTGTTGGTTTGACTCCAGCCCGCGGTCTGGTTCTAAAGATAGACATTTTCTGTATAGTACAAACCTAGTCCTAATCACTTTTATTCTAGTTCTGGTAGCAATATTTTCTACCTGGTTCCCTGTGCTTATGTTTCTGTCTCAATCATTTGCCTACTTTTCAATTGTCATTAGTCCTATTATAGGGTATACAGTCCAGTCACTAAATGGTAGATAGTGTCAGTTGCCAGTAGACAGTGTTGCCCTTTGACTTAAGTGTTGACTATTACATTTACCTCGTTTTTCTGTGACTATGTTCTTTTCGGCTACTGAGACACCCCATGCCATGTTGGGCTTTCCTTGTTGCTAACCTCAGAGGTGCATTTCTACTTATAGTATAACATAATTATTAAGAACTGGTCTTTGGAGTAAGCGTAACTTTGGTTTGAATCCTGGCTCTACCAGTCACTTGCACTGTGATCTTGGCTAGGTTATTTCATATGTAAAATTGGGATACTATCACCTACTGTATAGAATTATTATAAGGATTAAATAAGATAGTAAACGTAAAGCTCTAATCATAATACTCAAAACCCACTGCCATTGAGTTGATTCCGACTCAGTGTCCCTATAGGACAGGGTAGAACTGTCCCATAGTGTTTCCAAGACTGTAAATCTTTACAGAAGCAAACTACCACATCTTTCTCCTGTGAATCATAATACTAGATGCATATTAAATGTTCAAAAATATTAAGTTATTTTTATGATTATTATTTGGAAGCTTATGTTTATGTGGCTTATTTTTTTTCCTCAGCTGTTTTGCCCATTTTCATCCCCCTTTTCATCTAGGATCCATTCTACCTCCCAGTAGTCAAGCATATATCCCCAGGTCCCAGATTTTTTCAGTTCAGCTTGTCTTTAAAATGGGCCATGCTCAGAGATTTAATAACCAATCCTCTGAAAATCTTCCTTCTTATCCACTGGATAAAATTTCAGTTTACTAGTCTTCATTTTACTTTATTAAACTGCTGGTTAGAGATTCGTTTATCCCTCAAATACTATAAAATCTCTGGCAGAAAAATTTGACTATCAGTCATTCATGCATTAACTCAGAATGGTAAGCAGAATAATGATGCCCCAAAGATGCCCATGTCCCAATCTCTAGAACCTGTGAATATGTTACCTCACATGTCAGAGAGGGACTTAGCAGATGTGATTGAGTTATGAACCTTGAGATGGAGAGATTATCCTGGATTATCAAGATGGGCCCAATATAATCACATAATCCTAAAAAGAAGAGATCCTTTCCTAGTTGTCAGAAAGAGATATGACGATAGAAGAAAAGAAACGCTAAATCACTGTCTTTGAAGACAGAGGAATGGAACCATGAGCCAAAGAATGTAGGTGGCATCAAGAAGCTGGAAAAGGCAAGGAAACAGTTTATTCCTTGATCCTCCAGAAAGTAATGCAGTCCTGCTCACACCTTGATTTTAGCCTGGTAAGACTCGTGTCAGACTTCTGAACTACAGAAATATGACAATGAACATCACTGTATTATATATGATATAAGAGGAGATATAAATTCACGTTCTTTGAGACACTAAACTTCTGGTAGTTTGTTACAGCAATAATAGAAAACTAGTACACTCAGCATGTTTCCCACCCAACATTCATTCCAGTATTCATAGTAGGCCCTATGTGTTGTTTCTAAGGATTGGTCACAATTCCAGATAGATGACTTGAGACAATTTATAATCTGATGGGCTTTCAATATTTTCTGGCTTTTGAGTCAGAAAGACCTGGGTTTGAATCCTGTCTTAATTTAGAAGCAAGAGACGTGGGCACGTATCTCATACGTTCTGAGACTTTCTTCCCTTATTTATAAAGAGGAATAGCAATACCTAGCCCCTTAGTAGTTGTGAGGAATAAGTGAAGTAACATATGATACTCCCAAAATTATTGTGATTGTTACATTACTGTGAATGTGGGGGATTTAGTTCTTTTATTCGTGGTACTCATTTATTAGGTGTTGTGGAATAGATAAATTGTCTATAAGTAAAGACCCACTTGTAGTTAATAATTTTATAGTTCACATCAGAATCTTTCAATGATTCATCCAAAGTAGTATTTTTGTCTAAAGAAAAATACCAGTAAATTACTGGTAAGCATTTAAATTCTAAGCTACTAGTTTAATAAAGGAATTTAGCAAAGTTTCAGGTTGCACGATCAACATGCAAAAATCAGTTCTCTTTCTATTACACCAGTAATGAACAATCTGAAAAGGAAGTTAAGAAAAGAATTCCACTTACTGTAGCATTTAAAAGAAGAAAATACCTAAGAATATACTTGAGCCAGGAGATGAAAGACTTGTATTCTGAAAACTACAGAACATTGCTGAGAGAAATTAAAGATCTAAATAAATGGAAAGACATCTGTGCTCTTGGATTGGAAGACTTAATGTTGTTAACATGTTAATACAGCTGAAAGCTATCTACAAATTCAGCGGAACCTGTTGCCGTTGAGTTGATTCCTTTCCAACAGCCCTTTTTGCAGAAATGGAAAAGCTGACCCCCAGATTCATATAGAATTGTAAGGGGCCCCAGAAAATAATCTTAAGAAAGAAGAGCAAAGTTGGAGGACTCATGCTTCCTGGTTTCAAAACGTACTAGAAAGCTACAGCAATCAAAACAGTGTGATATTGGCATAAGGATAGATATATATAGACCAATGGAATAGAATTCAGAATCCAGAAATAAACTCGTATCTCTATGACCAATTGATTTTCGAAAAGGGGACCAAGTCCATTCAATGGGGAAAGAGTTGTCTTGTCAACAAATGGTGCTGTGACAACTGGATTTCTACATGTAAAATAATGAAGCTGAATCCCTATATAAAAATTAATTCAAAATGGATTAACAACCTAAATATAATAGTCAAAACAATAAAATCTTAGAGTAAAACCTAGGGTTATATCTTCATTGCTTTGTATTTGGCAATGGATTCTAAGATATGATACTCAAAGGACAAGCAACAAAAGGAAAAAAATTGATAAATTGGACTTCATTAAAATTAAAAACTTCTGTGCATCAAAGGTCTATATCAAAAACAGACAACCTATAGAATGGTAGGAAATATTTGGAAATCATATACATGATAAGGATTTAATAGCCAAAATATATAAAGAATTCCTACAACTCATCAACAAAAAGACAGATAACACAATAAAAAAATGGGCCAAAGACTTGAATAGAATTTCACAGAAGAAGATATACAAATGGCCAATAAGCACATGAAAAGATGCTCAACATCATTAGGAATTAGAGAAATGCAAATCAAAACCACAATAAGATACCATTTCATTCCCACTAGGATGGCTAATATTTTCCAGAAAAATGGAAAATAACAAGTATTGGAGAGAATGTAGAGGAATTGTAACCCTGATTCATTGCAGGTGGGAATGTAAAGTGGTACAGCCTCTGTGGAAAACAGTTTGGCAGTTCCTCAGAGCAGAATGAAATTTCCTAGGTACATATTCATAAGAATTGAAAGCAGGGACTCAAACAGATACGTATGTGCAAATACTCATAGCAGCATTATTTACAATACTCAAAAGCTGGAAACAACCAAAGTGCCCATCAAGAGATGAATGGATAAAAAAAGGTAGTATATACATACAATATAATATTATTCAGCCATAAAAGGGAATGAAGTTCTAATATATGCTACAACATAGATGAACCTTGAAAACATTATGCTAAGTTAAATAAGTCTGACACAAAAGGACAAATATTCTACGAAACATGAAATATCTATAATAGTTAAATGCATAGAGACAGAGAGTAGGTTAAAAGTTACCAGGGCTGGGATGGAGATGACGAGTTTATTGCTTAATGGGACAGAGTTTCTTTTTGGGGTGATGATAAAGTTTTAGAAATAGATAGTGGTGATAGTTGCACAACATTATGACTATTATTAATGCCACTGAACTTTACACTAGTTAAGGTGGCAAATGTTATAGCCTATATATTTTACCACAATAAAAAAAACTAAAAAAAAAAAACAGAGAAAAAGTAAAACTCTAGGAGATAATAGAAAAGTAAATATAAAATGTACAGGTAAGCCTCCGGAAATGCCGAGAATGATTGAACTCTGAGTAATGTTCGGAATGAGAAAATATAAATTTATAAGTTCTTGCAGTGAGCTTCATTTTGAGCCTATTTTCCTAACTAATCATTCATGGTGCAAGTGTATAAAAGCATATTAGCTAATCCTGAGTACATGGTGTGAACTATTTTAGGATTTGCAAATATGCATTCATGCCATAACAATAGAAATCTTTTGGATAGCAGCCTGAGTTGATCCACAGTCTTCTAACCATTCTCTCCTTATGGATATTACAAATAATGAACCAAATATACACAGAAATCTCCTGAATGACTTGGAACTACTCTTGTGTATGTTCTTTTTTTTTTTTTTCAATTAATTTTTGGATGTGATTTTATCAAGCTGAAGGCTGAGGACAGATTAATTCATCATTCTAGAAAAATGAGATAACAAATATATCTTCCCATGGTTAGTTCATCACAGCATTTTAACTTCAAACATTGATTGATGAATATGTTCCCTCCAGTTCTACTGAAAAAGCAAATATTAGTATGGAAAGGAAAGGGATGTTTACCCTAGTAATGACTTCAGATGAGCCTCATTTGTACCTGGAGTTGATTCTGAACTCTGAATATCTGACTTTATTCTTTGTTAAGGAGCCCTGGTGGCACAGTGGTTAAGCACTCAACTGCTAACCGAAAGGTCAGTGGCAGTTAAAACCCACCAGCCAGTCTGCAGGAGAAAGATGTGGCAGTCTACTACTATAAAAATCTATAGCGTTGGAAACCCTATGGGGCAGTTCTGTTCTGCCCTATAGGGTCTCTAAGAGTTGGAATCAACTTGACGGCAATGGGCTGGGTTTTTTTTTTTTTTTAAATTCTTTGTTACCACCAGCTTACCAGCTGGGTTATGTTCATTATCTGTGACTCAGCTTTTTCTCACATACTGTGGAATGGAGAGAGGAGGGGGTCCTGACATATGGGGCATGTGGGCCTGGTCTCGTGAAGGTCTAGGATACAACTTCCTATCTCTGAGGGGCACAAGACCTCCAAAAAGGGACCTCTGATTCATTGGCTTGTTGATTGATTTATATGTCTGAAAATCCATGTGCCAAAATAATATTTAATGAACACCTAATATGGGCAGACATTGTTTTAGGCACTGGATATAAAGCAATATATATATATATATATAAAGTCCCTGTCCTCATAACACTTATTTTTGTGGGATATAGTATGTATAGGGGTATCCAGTGAAAGGAGGAGCATTAGACATTAAATAATGATCACACTCCCCACGTGTCTGTCAGTTTGTCATACTGTGGGGGCTTGCGTGTTGCTGTGATGCTGGAAGCTATGCCACCAGTATTCAGATGCCAGCATGGTCATGCATGTCAGACATTTCAGCTGAGCTCCCAGACTAAGACAGACTAGGAAGAAGGACCCAGCAGTCTACTTCTGAAAGGAATTAACCAGTGAAAACCTTATGAACAGGAGTGAAACATTGATACAGTGCTGGAAGATGAACCACCTCAGGTTGGAAGTCACTCAAAAGATGACTATATAGGGAAAGCGGGGCCAAGATGGCGGAGTAGTCAGACGCTTCCTCTGTTTCCTTTTACAACAAAGACCTGAAAAAACAAATGAATCAATTATATATGACAATCTAAGAGCCCTGAATATCAAAGGCAAAGTTGAGGAATCGGACCGACTGGCAGGGGGAGAGAGAGACAGTTCAGAAAAAATGAGGAGCTGCCAGACCTGCCTCAGTAGGAACCAGCACCCTGCAGGCCGAATCGGCTGACACGTGTGGTGAGGTAAGCAGTGGCATTCAGGATGCATTTTCCACATCGCGAGAGACCAAGCGGCGGGGAGTCTACTCAAGCCTCCAGAGCCAGTGAAAAGCGATGCTCTATCGGCAGAACATAAGTACATGCATCTAACCCACGGCATGGATCAAAAAACATCTCGTTTGGGAAGAACCTGTCTGCCATTTGCCTGCCTCCCTGCTCTGCACTGGTTCCCGGGCCAGCTTCAGTGATAGCTGTGTCCCTGGGGCCAGAAGTAGATCCCATCACGTGCCCTGAGTGATTCTCCTGGCCTTGGAGATGGAACAAGTTAACAAACAGGAAAAAAAAAATTGGAAAGCTCCCCTAAGCTGGGACTCGGGGCAGGCAAAGATCCTTTGCCTAGGCACAGGCATAAGGGGTCCACGGACTTTGAATGCCTTTCACCCTTGCATAGACCTGTGTGGGCCCATTTTAAT
Source organism: Trichechus manatus latirostris (assembly GCF_000243295.1). Taxonomy (NCBI): domain Eukaryota; kingdom Metazoa; phylum Chordata; class Mammalia; order Sirenia; family Trichechidae; genus Trichechus; species Trichechus manatus. The sequence continues at coordinate 2,261,120 of NW_004444011.1, read as the reverse complement.
AGTGTAGGGACTCAGCACAGTACAACAGAGCATATACCTGAAGACTAACTTCAACTTTATCAGCTATATGGTGGAGTGATAGGTTCGTGACATTTGACAATGCTCTGCCTATTAAGCAAGGTCCTCACCTCCCCACATTGGGGGCCTGAGGACTGGTGGCTCCACTCATGCCATCTGGCCACCTGTGACAGGGGTCCAAGAATAAATGGTGTCTACCAGTCCTTACAGACAACAGCAATGGGTATCCATTGTCCAGCTGCAAAACACACCCACAACACGCTCCAGGGAACAAGGACACACTTTCCTCCCAGACACTTGGGCAGCTGTAAGCCCCTTGCCTTGCTCAGTGTGTGACCCCCTACTGCAGCCAGATACCTGTGCCTACTCCAATCACCCTTGCCCATTTAGAACTGTAGGTGAGAGCCTGCACCATACACTTGGTGACTGACTACCTAGACACCTGAGCTGAAGCCATACAAAAAATAAAACAGACTCCTGGGCTCACATACCTAGTAACAGATCTAACCACCTGGTGACAGGACATAAGAGCTTCAAAGGCACCTATAGTCAAACTAGATCACACAAGCAGCCTATCTGGGCAGATCAAAACAAAACAAGAAGCTGGGACACAGTAAGCAAACATAAAATAAATAAATACAATAACTTATTTATGGCCAGAGACAACAGTCTATATCAAATCACATAAAGAGGCAGACCGTGATGGCTTCAGCAAGCTCCCAAAACAAAGAATAAAGAAATCTTCTGAATGAAGAGAACTTCTTGGAATTACCGCAGGTAGAATATAAAGTATTTATACAAAGAACTCTTCAGGATATTAGGAAGGAGATTAATTAAAATGTAGAATAAGCCAAGGAATATAAAGACAAAGCAATAGAGTAACTTAAGAAGATGAGAGAAGAGCAAAATGACAAATTTAACAGGCTGGAAGAATCCATAGAGAGACAGCAATTAGAAATCCAGAAGATTAACAATAATATTTCAGAATTAGACAACTCAACACAAAGTCATAGGAGCAGAATTGAAGCAATGGAAGTCAGAATTAGTAAGACTAAAGATAAAGCATTTGATGCCAACTTATTTGAGGATAAATAAGATAAAAGAATGAAAAAAAAATGAAGAAACCCTAAGAATTACGTGTGACTTTATCAAGAGAAATGACCTACAAGTCACTGAAGTAGCAGAACGGGGAGGGATAACAGAAAATACGGAGAGAATTGTTGAAAATTTGTTGGCAGAAGACTTCCTTGATATCATGAAAGATGAGAAGATATCTGTCCAAGATGCTCACTGAACCCCACACAAAGTCAATCCAAAAAGGAAGGCACCAAGACATATCATAATCAAACTTGCCAAAACCAAAGATAAAGAGAGAATTTTAAGAGCAGCTAGGGATAAACAAAAATTCATCTACAAAGGAGAATCAATAAAATTGATCTGGGACTACTCAGCAGAAACCATGTAGGCAAGAAGGCAATGGGATGACATATATAAAGCCTTAAATAAAAAAAATTGCCAACCAAGAACTATATATACAGCAAAACTGTCTTTCAAATACAACGGCAAAATTAGAGCATTTGCAGATAAACACAAGTTTAGGGAATTTGCAAAAACCAAACCAAAATTACAAGAAATACTGAAGAGAGTTTTCTGGTTAGAAAATCATTAACATCAGATAACAACCTAAGACTAGAACCCAGGACAGAGCAACCAGGTATAATCTCAGATAAGGAAGTCACAAAAGTAAATTAAAGCTAAAACACTGTCAATAGGGAAACAGAGATGTCATTATGTAAAAGATGACAACATTAAAACAATAAAGAGGGACCAAAAAGTGTAGTCATAGATCTTTCATATGGAGAGGAAGTGCAGGCGATATAAAGAAATAAAACAGTGGTCTAAACTTAGAAAAATAGGGGTAAATATTAAGGTAACCACAAAGGAAAATAATCATCCTACACATCAAAATAAAAAACAAGAAGAACAAAAAGACTCAGCCAATACAAAATCAACAACAATGGAAAAAGACGAAAAGAAAATGCATACATAAAAACGCCTCAGCACAGAAAATTAAGTGGAACAAAGAAACTGTGAACAACACACAAAAAAAGACATGAAAATGACAGCACTAAACTCTTACCTATCAATAATTATGCTGAATATAAATGGAGTAAATGAACCAATAAATAGACAGAGAGTAGAAAAATGGATTAAAAAAAACACGGTCCATCTATATGCTGCCCACAAGAGACTCTACCTTGGACTTAAGGACACAAACAAACTAAAACTCAAAGGATGGAAAAAAAATATATCAAGCAAACAACACTCAGAAAAGAGCAGGAGTGGCAATATTAATGTCTGACGAAATAGACTTTAAAGTAAAAGCCACCACAAAGAATGAGGAAGGACACTATATAATGATTAAAGGGTCAATAAACCAGGAGGACATAACCACAATAAATATTTATGCACCCAACGACAGGGCTCTGAAATACATAAAACAAAGTCTAACAGCATGGAAAAGAGAGGGAGACAGCTCCACAATAATAGGAGGAGCCTTCAACACACCACTTTCAGTGAAGGACAGAACATCCAGAAAGAAGCTCAATAAAGGCACGGATTGTCTAAATGCTACAGTAAATCAGCTTGATCTCATGGACATATACGGTACACTCCACCCAACAGCAGCCAAGTATACTTTCTCTTCCAAGGCACATGGAACATTCTCCAGAATAGACCACATATTAAGCCATAAAGCCAGCCTTAACAGAATCCAAAGCAGTGCAATATTACAAAGCATCTTTTCTGACCATAAAGCCATAAAAGCAGAAATCAATAACAGAAAAAGCAAGGAAAAAAAAAATCAGACACATGAAAACTGAACAACACCTTGCTGAAGAACTACTGGGTTACAGAAGAAATTAAGGATGGAATGAATAAATTCGTAGAATCAAATAAGAATGAAAACACATCCTACCAGAACCTTTGGGACACAGCAAAAGCAGTGCTCAGAGGTCAGCTTATAGCAAAAAATGCACCCATCCAAAAAGAAGAAAGGGCCAAAATCAAAACATTAACCCTGCTACTGGAACAAGTGAAAAGAGAGTAGCAAAAGAAGCCCTCAGGTGCCAGAAGAAAGGAAATAATAAGAATTAGAGCAGAATTAAATGAAATAGAGAATAAAAAAATTGAAAGAGTTAAAAAGACCAAAAGCTGGTTCTTTGAACAGATCAACAAAATTGATAAACCACTGGCCAAACTGACAAAAGAAAAACAGGAGAGGAAGCAAATAACTCGTATAAGGAATGAGATGGGTGATATCACAACAGATCCAACTGAAATTAAAAGAGTCAGAATACTATGATAAATTGTACTCTACAAGGAAAGGTCATGGAAGCCCCACAGACACATCCAAACTCCCTGAGGGACTGAGTTGCTGGGTGGAGGGCTGTGGGGACCATGGTCTCGGGGAACATCTAGCTCAATTGGCATAACACAGTTTATAAAGACAATGTTCTACATTCTACCTTGGTGAGTAGTGTCTGCGGTCTTAAAAGCCTGTGAGCAGCCATCTAAGATACACCACTGGTCTCATCCCTTCGGGAGCAAGGGAGAATGAAGAGAACAGGATACAAGGAAAAGATTAGTCCAAAGGACTGATTGTCCACAGCTACCAAGGCCTCCACCAGACTGAGTCCAGTACAGCTAGATGGTGCCCGGCTACCACCAGGGACTTCTCTGACTTGGATCACAACAGACAGTTCTGGACAGAGCTGGAGAAGGATGTAGAACATAATTCTAACTCACAAAAAAAAGACCAGATTTACTGGCCTAAAGGAGACTGGAGAAACCCCGAGAGTATGGCCCCCAGACACCCTTTTAGCTCAGTGGTGAAGTTACCTCCAAGGTTCACTGTTCAGCCTGGGAGTGGACAGCCCCGTAAAACCAAACGGGATTAATGAGGTACAGTAGTCCAGTGACAAGGGCCAGAAGGCAGAAGGGGACAAGGAAGCTGGTGATAGGGAACCCAAAGTTGGGTAAGGATATTGTTGATGTGTTGTGAGATTGTTAACCATTGTCATAGGACAACATGTGTAGTAACTGTTAAATGAGAAACTATTTTGTTCTGTCAGCCTTCATCTTAAGTGCAAATAGCAGCACAATTGGAAGAGCATAGTCAATGTCACTAAACTGTGCATGTAGAAATTTTTGAAATGGTGTATCTTTGGCTATGTGTATTTTCACCAGAAAAAAGGTTGAGAAGTTAGGGTGTTGACATGTTGTGGGGTTGTTAATCAATGTCATAAAACAATATGTGTACTACTGTTTCATGAGAAACTATTTGTTCTGTAAGCTTTCACCTGAAGTACGATTGAAAAAAAAAAAATTGTACTCTAACATATTTGAAAACTTAGAGGAAATGGACAAATTTCTAGAAACTCACTACCTACCTGAATTAACACAAACAGAGGTAGAAGAACTAAATAAACTTATAAAAAAGAAGAGATTGAAAAGGTAATTAAAAAACTCCCAACAAAAAAAGCCCTGGCCCTGATGATTTCACTGGAGAATTCTACCAAACTTTCAGAGAAGAGTTAACGCCACTACTCGTAAAGGTATTTCAGAGCATAGAAAAGGATGGAATACTCCCAAACTCATTCTGTGAAGCCAGCATTACCCTGATACTAAAACTGGGTAAAGACACCACAGAAAAAGAAAATTATAGACCAATATCCCTCATGAACACTGATGCAAAAATTCTGAATAAAATTCTAGCCAATAGAATTCAACAACATATCAAAAAAATAAGTCACCATGACCAAGTGGGATTTATACCAGGTATGCAGGTATGGGTTAACATTAGAAAAAGAAACAATATAATCCATCACATAATTAAAACAAAAGACAATAACCACATGATCTTATCAATTGATGCAGAAAAGGCATTTGATAAAGTCTAACACCCATTCATAATAAAAACTCTCAACAAAATAGCAGTAGCATAATTAAGGGCACTTATACAAAGCCAACAGCCAACATCACCCTAAATGGAGAGAGTCTAAAAGCATTCCCCTTGAGAACGGGAACCAAACAAGATGCCCTTTATCACCACTCTCATTCAGCATTGTGCTGGAGCTCCAAGCCAGAGCAATAAGGCAAGAAAAAGAAATAAAGGGCATCCAGATTGCTACGTAAGAAGGCAAAGTATCTCTGTTTGCAGATGATATGATCTTATACACAGAAAACCCAAAAAAATCCATAACAAAACTACTGTAACTAATAGAAGATTTCAGCAAAGTATCAGGATACAAGATAAACATAAAAAAATCAGTTGGACTCCTCTACACCAACAAAGAGTACTTCCAAGAGGAATTCGCCAAATCAATACCATTTAAATCAATACCAGCTCACAAGAAGATAAAATATTTAGGAATAAATCTAACCAGAGACATAAAAGACCTATACAATGAAAACTATAAGACACTACTCAAGAAACCAAAACAGACCTACCTAAGTGGAAAAATATACCTTGCTCATGGATAGGAAGAATAAACATTTTGAAAATGTCTGTTCTACCCAAAGTGATCTACAGATACAATGCAATCCCGATCCTAATTCCAATGGCATTTTTCAGAGAGATGGAGAAACAAATCACCAACTTCATATAGAAAGTGAAGAGGCCTCGGATAAGTAAAACATTACTGAAGTAGAAGAACAAAGTGAGAGGCTCACACTACCTGATTTTAGAACCTATTAGACCACCATGGTAGTCAGAACAGCCGGGTACTAGTACAACAACAGATACATAGACCAATGGAACAGAATTGAGAATCCAGATGTAAATTCATCCACCTAAGAACAGCTGATAATTGACAATCGCCCTAAGTCCATTAATTGGGGAAAAGATAGTTTCTTTAACAAATTGTGCTTGCATAACTGGATATCCACCTGCAAAAAAAATGAAACAAGACCCATACCTCACACCATGCACAAATACTAAATCAAAATGGATCGAAGTCCTAAATGTAAAATCTAAAATAATAAAGATCATGGAAAAAAAAATAGGGAGAATGCTAGGAGCCCTAATACATGGCATAAACAGAATACAAACCATAAGTAACAATGCCCAAACACCAGAAGAGAAACTAGATAACTGGGAGCACCTAAAAGTCAAACACTTATTCTCATCAAAAGACTTCACCAAAAGAGTCAAAAGACAACCTACAGACTGGAAAAAAATTTTTGGCTATGACAAACCTGATCAGTGTCTAATCCCTAAAATCCACAAGATGCTGCAAAACCTCAACAACAAAAAGACAAATAACCCAATTAAAATATGGGCAAAGTATATGAACAGCTGCTTCACCGAAAAAGACATTCAGGTGGCTACCAGATACATAAGGAAATGCTCACGATCATTAGCCATTGGAGACATGCAAATCAAAACTACAGTGAGATACCGTCTCACCCAACAAGGCTAGCATTAATCCAAAAAACACAAAATAATAAATGTTGGAGAGGTTGTGGAGAGACTGGAACACTTATACACTGTTGTTGGGAATGTAAAATGGTACAACCACTTTGGAAATTGATTTGTCACTTCTTGAAAAAGCTAGAAATAGAAGTACCATACAATCCAGCAATCCCACTCCTTGGAATATATCCTAGAGAAATAAGAACCATCACATGAATAGACATACACACACCCATGTTCACTGCAGCAATGTTCACGATAGCAAAAAGATGGAAACAACCTAGGTGCCCATCAACAGGTGAATGAATGAACAAATTATGGTATATTCACACAATGGAATGCTATGCAATGATAAAGAGCAATGATGAATTTGTGAAACATCTCATAACATGGATGAATCTGGTAGACATTTTGCTGAGTGAAATTAGTCAGTCACAAAAGAATAAATATTGTATGAGACTACTATTATAAGAACTCAAGAAAAGGTTTAAGCACAGAAAAAACATTCTTTGATGGTTATGAGGATGGGGAGGGAAGGAAAGGGCTATTCACTAACTAGATAGTAGATAAGAATTATCTTAGGTGAAGGGAAGGACAACACACAATACAGAGGTAGCACAACTAGGCTAAACCAAAGCTAAGAATTTTCTGAATACTACCAAACACTTCGAGGGACCGAGTAGCAGGGGCGGGTGTCTGGGTACCATGGTTTCAGGGGACTTCTAGGACAATTGGCATAATAAAGTTTATTAAGAAAATGGTCTGCATCCCATACTGGTGAGTGGTGTCTGGGGCCTTAAAAGCTAGCTAGCGGCCATCTAAAATGCATCAATTGGTCCCAACCTGCCTGGAGCAAAGGAGAAGGAAAAACGCCAGAGAGACAAGGAAGATATTAGCCCAAGAAACGGCAAGGGCCACGTAAACCCGAGATTCCATCTGCCTGAGACCAGAAGAACTAGATGGTGTTGGGCTACCACCAGTGACCTCCCTCACAGGGGATATAACAGAGAATTCCTGACAGACCAGAGAAAAGTCAGGTGCAGATCTCATATTCTAGTAGAAAGACCAGACTTAATGATCTCACTGAGACTGGAGGGACCCTGGAAGACACAACCCCCGGACTCTTTTAGCCCAGAATTGATATCTTTCCCGAAGCCAGGTCTTCAGGTGTAGATTAGACTGGACTATAAGACATAAAATGATACTTGTGAAGAGAGTGCTTCTTAGTTCAAGTAGATATATGAGACTAAATGGGCAGCCCCTTTCCTGAGGCGAGATGAGAAGGCAAAAGGGAGAGGAGCTGGTTGAATGGACACAGGAAATCTGTGGTGGAAAGGAGACATGTGCTGTCACAGTATAGAGAGAGCAACTAGGGTCACAAAACAATGTATGTATAAATTTTTGTATGAGAAACTGACTTGAACTGTAAACTTTCATTTAAAGCAAAATAAAAAAAATTAAAAAAAAAAAAAAGATGACTGGTAAAGAGCTGCCTCCTTAAAGTGGAGTTGACCTTAATGATGTGGATGGAGTCAAGTTTCAGAACCTTCATTTGCTCATGTGGCATGACTCAAAATGAGAAGAAACAGCTGCAAACATCCATTAATAATCAGAACCTGGAATGTACAAAGTATGAATCTAGGAAAATTTGAAGTCATCAGAAATGAAATGGAACGCATAACATTGATATCCTAGCTGTTAGTGAGCTGAAATGGACTGGTATTGGCCATTAAGAATCGTACAATCATGTGGTCTTCTATGCTGGGAATGACAACTTGAAGAGGAATGAACATTTCAAGATCTATCCTGAAGTACAATGCTGTCGCTGATAGGATAATATCTATACGCCTACAAGGAAGACCAGTTAATACGACTATTATTCAAATTTGCACACCAGCTACTAAGGACAAAGATGAAGAATTTGAAGATTTTTACCAGGTTCTGCAGTCTGAAATTAATCGAACACGTAAGCAGGATGCATTGATAATTACTGGTGATTGGAATGTGAAAGTTGGAAACAAAGAAGAAGGATCGGTAGTTGGAAAATACGGCCTTGGTGATAGAAATGATACCAGAGTTCACATGATAGAATTTTGCAAGACCAACAACTTCTTCATTGCAAATATCTTTTTTCACCAACATGAACGGCGGCTATACACATGGGCCTCACCAGGTGGAAAACACAGGAATCAAATCGACTACATCTGTGGAAAGAAACAATGGAAAAGCTCAATATTGTCAGTCAGCATAAGGTCAGGGGCCGACTGTGGAACAGACCATCAATTGCTTGTATGCAAGTTCAAGTTGAAACTTAAGAAAATTAGAACAAGTTCATGAGAGCCAAAGTACGACCTTGAGTATATCCTACCTGAATTTAGAGACCATCTCAAGAATATATTTGACACATCAAACACTAATGACCGAAGACCAGAAGAGTTGTGGAATGATATCAAGGACATCGTATATGAAGAAAGCAAGAGGTATAAAGGAAAAAAAAGACCAAAATAAATGTTAGAAGAAACTCTGAAACTTGCTCTTGAACGTGGAGCAGCTGAAGCAAAAGGAAGAAATGATGAAGTAAAAGAGCTGAACAGAAGATTTCAAAAGGCAGCTCGAGAAGAAAAAGTAAAGTATTATAATGATATGTGCAAACAGCTGGAGATCGAAAACCAGAGGGAAAACATGCTCAGCATTTCTCAAGCTGAAAGAATTGAAGAAAAAATTCAAGCCTCAAGTTGCAGTGGTGAAGGATTCTGTGGGGTAAATATTAAATGATGCAGGAAGCATCAAAAGAAGATCGAAGGAATACACAGAGTCATTATACCAAAAAGAACTGGTTGACATTCAACCATTTCAAGAGGTTGTATATGATCAGGAATTGATGGTACTCAAGGAAGAAGTCCAAGCTGCACTAAAGGGATTGGCCAAAAACAAGGCTCCAGGAATTGATGGAATATCAGTTGAGTTTCAACAAATGGATGCTGTGCTGGAAGTGCTCACTCGTCTAAGCCAAGATATTTGGAAGACAGCTACCTGGCCAACTGACTGGAAAAGATCCATATTTATGCCTATTCCCAAGAAAGGTGATCCAACCGAATGTGGAAATTATCGAACAGTATCATTAATATAACACGCAAGTAAAATTTTGCTGAAGATCCTTCAAAAGAGAGCTGTTGCCGTAGATTGACAGGGAACTGCAAGAAATTCAGGCCAGATTCAGAAGAGGATGTGGAACAAGGGATATCATTGCTGATGTCAAATGTATCCTGGCTGAAAGCAGAGAATACCAGGAAAATGTTTACCTGTGTTTTATTGACAATGCAAAGGCATTTGACTATGTGAATCATAACAAATTATGAATAACATTGAGAAGAATGGGAATTCCAGAGCACTTAATTGTACTTATGAGGAAACTGTACATAGATCAAGAGGCAGTTGTTTGAACAGAACAAGGGGATACTGCATGGTTTAAAGTCAGGAAAGGTGTGTGTCAAGGTTGTATCCTTTATCCGTACTTATTCAGTCTGTATGCTGAGCGAATAATCCAAGAAGCTGGACTCTATGAAGAACAGGGCTTCGGGATTGGAAGAAGACTCATTAACAACCTGCATTATGCAGATGACACAACCTTGCTTGCTGAAAGTGAAGAGAACTTGAAGCACTTACTGATAAAGATCAAAGACCGCAACCTTCAGTATGGATTACACCGCAACATAAAGAAAACAAAAATCCTTACAACTCGACCCATAAGCAACATCATGATGAATGGAGAAAAGATTGAAGTTGTCAAGGATTTCATTTTACTTGGATCCACAATCAACATGCATGAAAGCAGCAGCCAAGAAATCAAAAGACGCATTGCATTGGGCAAATCTCCTGCAAAAGACCTCTTTCAAGTGTTGAAAAGCAAAGATGTCACCTTGAAGACTAAGGTGTGCCTGACCCAAGCCATGATATTTACAGTCGCATCATATGCATGCGAAAGCTGGACAATGAATAAAGAAGAATTGATGCCTTTGAATTGTGATATTGGTAAAGAACATTGAATATACCATGGACTGACAAAAGAAGGAACAAATCTGTCTTGGAAGAAGTTCAACAAGGATGCTCCTTAGAAGCAAAGATGGCAAGACTACATCTGACATATTTTGGACATGTTATCTGGAGGAATCAGTCCCTAGAGAATGACATCATGCTTGGTAAAGTACAGGGTCAGTGAAAAAGAGGAAAACCCTCAATGAGATGGATTGACACAGTGGATGCAGCAATAGGCTCAAGCATAACAACAATTGTGAGTATGGCACAAGACCGGGCAGTGTTTCGTTCTGTAGTACATAGGGTAACTATGATTTGGAACCCACTCGACGGCACCTAACAACAACAACAATGATCACACAACTAATGTAAAATTTCAACTATTGTGAGTGCTATATAGGGAAGATATTATGCTATTAAATGATGTTGGGAAGACCCTGACAGTCAAGAAAATCCTTCTTGAGAAAGTGACATGCAAGCTGAAATCTGAAGAATTTTAAGATTTCAGTAGGCAAAATTGTAAGGAAACAGCATTCCAGGCAGCGTGAATAGCATGTGCAAAGGCACTGTGGCCATAAATGAGCATGGCATACTCAATGTCTGTGAGACTGTAGCACAAAGAGAGGGAGAACTTGGAATAAGATGAGGCTGGAGATTTAAGCAAGGGAGAGACCATGCAAGACTTTGTAAACATGCTGTGGATTGTTATCTTTATCCTAAGAACAAAAGGACACAATGGTTGGCTAATAGTTGCTGTTTTGAAAATATTAACTATTTGCATTATAGATAGCGTATGCAGAGTTTATGGGCTAAGAGAGATATGTAGTCATCCTTGGGAAAGGTGATGAGGGCTGGGACTAGACAGATGTTGGCTGAAATGGAGAGAAGTGTTCAGATTCCAGAAATATTGAGGAATTATAACAGATAGGATTTAATGATGGGTTAGATTAGAAAAACAAGAGATAGGGAGAAATCACCGTTTACTTCTGGATTTCTGATTTATATAGTTCAGTGCTTACGATAAGATCAGATAAGGATACTGCAAGTGGACCAAGTGTTTTGGGGAAGACCATCATGTCTTGGATCTGGAATTTTGAGGGGCATTAAGACATCCGGTGGAGAATGCCCAATAGGCAGTTAGGTATTTAACGAGGGTTCAGAGGACTGCTCGGAGGTTCCGAATATGGTTGGTAATGGAAATTATGAGAATGAAATTGTCCAGACAGAGGCTTCAGGAGAGTTTAGGAGTGATGAAGGATGAATTCAGAGACTCTAGGAGAGTTAAGGGTGGGTGGGGTTTCTAAGCTTCCAGGACAGACCCACATTTTTTTTTCTTTTTTTTTATATTTTATTGTACTTCAGGCGAAGGCTTACAGAACAAATAGTTTCTCATGAAACAGTAGTACACGTGTTGTTTTATGACATTGGTTAACAACCCCACA
>NW_004444011.1:2246068-2247528 GCF_000243295.1 Trichechus manatus latirostris | reverse complement strand
TGGTGAAGTGTCTGTTCATTTCCTTTGCCCATTTTTTAATAGGATTATTTGTCTTTCTGTTGTAGAGGTGTTGGATTTTCTTGGAGATTATGGAGATTAGACCTTTGTCTGACTTGTACTCAGGACAGACCCACATTTTCCCAGAACATATTGTAATACCCACAAGGAACAAATGTGAACAGTCTCGAATGAAATACATTTCACCATACAGTAATAGCAAATTAGGTCAAATTTAAAATCTTTAAGATTTAACTGGGCGAAGAGTGATTTCTATCCAGATTCTCAAATGTCTAAATGTTATGTTTTTGCTGTTGTGAAAACACAGTCTTATCCTATTGGCATTTAGGAATCTTAATCAGCAAAACTCTTAATACTATGTTGATATTTCTAGCTGTTTACACTGATATGAAGACCCGAAATATATAACTTTTGCTCTAATGCACAACACCCCCTTTGTAAACTTTTTAAATCATAAACTCAGTATTTTTTTTTTTTCTGTAAAACATCAGAAGAAAAGTTTCTGGGATACATTTGGACAGTACGTGCCACAGGTTATAAAAATGTGGATACCTTTTCGATCTAGCAATTTGAAACTTCTAGGAATTTATTCCAAGCAAATATCAATCTAAGAGTTTGAAAAAGATGTATGTATAAAGATTTTATCACTGAACTGTTTACAGTGTTGAAAGATAGGAAAAACTGTATGCTCTATATAAATAGTTTATAATTTTGCATGCAATAAAATATTATGCAAATATTAAAAATGGCGACATACATGGAAAGATACTCATACTATAAATTAAAAAGAGCAAATTATAAAACACTATTCTTATCATGCTCCCATTTTGGCTATGTATTAGTAAGTATCAAAAAATTCTGAAAATTTGTTTACTAAGGTATTAGTGATTATTCTCCCTGGACAGTGGAATTATTCATGGTTAAAAAATCTATACATACAAATTAATATAAATTATTTATTAGCCTATTGAGAGAATATGAATGATAAAGCAAATTCAGCAGAATGTAAACAGTTGGTGAATCTGAGTAAAGAATATATGGGATTTTTTTATTGTTTTTGTAGCTTTTTTGTACGTTTTAAGTAATATCAAAATAAATACTACCAAAATCTAATTTTCAGAATATTATCTACGTTTCAATTCAGAAGGTTGAAATTTGGGATTTGGAGCAAAAATTCACTGTGTTATTCATTACTATTTAGACAGACTTGTTTTTAAAATATTTACACATCAGGTCACCAAGAGTTGGAATTGACTCAACAGCAACTAACAATAACAACATACTTTATTTTAGAAATACTACAAGCTAATTAAACCTAATATAATATATAGAAAAGTAGAATTTAAAAAACCATTCAAGAATCTATTGTTCACTTAATTGTTTTCAGTTTACAGTTTTTACATGAATGCTTGCATATATGGTCTTTTTAAAAACTTATTATT
>NW_004444011.1:2241593-2245935 GCF_000243295.1 Trichechus manatus latirostris | reverse complement strand
TTTTAAAAGTTCAGAGATTATTTTGTTCTTCTGATGTCAATGTAGTACAATTACGGCAAGCAAATATATTAATTTTGTGTTCACAACTTGTAAGAATTTATTTTGACAGGTTCATGTTTACAGGTGAACGCTTTAAATTGCTAAATGTAGAATTCATAGTGAACAGATATGCCTGGCTATCATGTATTACTGTAAATGCTACTATAACCTTCTCCCAATGTTCTTACTTATATTTTTGCTCAATCTGACATATTTGATCACTCACAAAAAGAACTGAAAAGCTTCTGTTGCCAAAGCTAATAGCTCAAATATTTGTCATTTATCTTCAGGAAATATTTGTTTTATCAGAAACCATATTTAACAGTTTTCAAGCTTTAGCAAAACAAATTGGGATTCTATGCATGGAGGGTGTGTTTCCTCAAGTTCCTCAGAACAGAGATCTTCAAATCAGATCATCATTCAAGACGTTTTCTAAACATATTTGCCCATACATACCAAAGTCAACTGTAATAACTTAATATTCTTAACACATTTTTGTAGATTGTTCCTGTTGTTGTGTGCCACTGAGTCGATTACGAGTAATGGCGACCCTGTATGACAGAGTAGAATTGTTCCTTTGGGTTTCCTAGGCTGTAATCTTTGCAAGAGCTGATCGCCAGGTCTTTTCGAAAGCCGAGCAGCTGGATGGGTTTGAACCACAGGCCTTTTGGTTAGCAGCCCAGCAGTTAACCATCGCGCCACCAGGGCTCCTTATCAGCAGTTTGTTTCTAGTATCTCTAAAAATACCATTTTGAATATATTGTTAAGAATAAATGGTTTGAGGGCATGAAGAATGTTTTATTTAGTTGCATGTTATTTTCAACTCTACATTTGTATTTCAGTTCAGTTTTCAAGTTTTAGATCACTAGCCATGCTATTTTGTATTGTTCATGGATTTCTTACCTGTCATTAAATAAATTGAATAGAAGCAATAAAATATTAATGTTGAAGTTATAATAATTTTTTTATGTTTTGATACTTATATAGAACTATAAAATTTCTGACGTCAGAGTGCTTTACTATATAGCAATAAAATATTATGATTAAGAGCATTGACATAGGTTTAATCCCTGGTTCTACCACTTACTGTGTAACTTTACTTAGCTTTTCAGTACTTCAGTTTCCTCATCTGTGAGGTGATATTTTTGAGAGAATTCTATGAGTTAATCCATGAAGCAATCTTGACACTTAGTAAAGCTGAACAGATGTTAGCTATTATTATTACAGTATTATCTGGGCAGCACATATACATAAATCATCTATATAGTGTTTATCATTGAAGAGAAGGATTTCATTTGCCAGTTCACTAGATGTAAGCTCCATGAGGGAAAGGATTTTTTTTTTTTCTGTTTTGCTCATTGATATATTCTAAGTTCATAGGCCAATACCTGACACATTGTTGTTAGGTGCCGTTGAGTCGGTTCCCACTCATAGCGACCCTATGTAAAACAGAGCAAAACACTGCCTAGTCCTGCGCCATCCTCACAATCAATGCCATATTTCAGCCCACTGTGGCAGCCACTGTGTTAGTCCATCTCATCAAGGATCTTCCTCTTTTTCACTGACTCTCTACCTTACCTACCATGATGTCTTTCTCTAGGACTGATCCCTTATGATAACAAGTCCTAAGTACATGAGATGAAGTCTTGCTGTCCTTGCTTCCAGGGAACATTCTGGCTGTACTTCTTCCATGACAGACTTGTTCATTCTTCTGGCAAAAAAAAAAAAAAGAGCAAACCCACTCCGGCAAGTCAATTCCAACTCAGAGCAAACCTATAGGACAGAGTAGAACTGCCCATAGGATTTCCAAGGCTGTAAATCTTTATGGAAGCAGACTGCCACATCTTTCTCCTGTGGAGCAGCTGGTGGGTTCAAACCACTAACCTTTTGGTTAGCAGTCAAGCACTTTAACAACTGTGCCATTAGGGCTCCGTGTTCTTCTGCCACTTCTTGGTATATTCAATATTCTTTGCTAACACCATAATTTAAAAACATCAATTCTTCAGTCTTCCTTATTCACCATCCAGCTGTCACATGCATATTAAACAATTGAACATACTCTGGCTTGGGTCAGGCCCATCTCAGTCCTCAAAGTGACATCTTTGCCTTTCAACTCTTTAAAGGGGTCTTTTGCAACAGATTTGTCCAGTGCAATACGTCATTTGATTTCTTAACTGCTGCTTCCATGGGTGTTGACTGTGGATCCAAGTAAAATGAAATCCTTGACAACATCAATTTTTTCTCTGTTTATCATGATGTTGCTTATTGTTCCAGTTGTGAGGATTTTTGTTTTCTTTATGTTGAGGAATAATCCATACTGAAGGCTGTGGTTCTTGACTTCATCTGTAAGTGCGTCATGTCCTCTTCACTTTCAGCAAGGGGAAGTTTGTGCCATCTGTGTATCACAGGTTATTAATGAGTCTTTCTCTAATCTTGATGTCATGTTCTTCTTCATATAGTCCAGCTTCTCGGATTATTTTCTCAGCGTAGAGATTGAATAAGTATGGTGAAAGGATACAACCCTGACACACACCTTTCCTGACTTTAAACCACACAGTATCCCCTTGTTCTGTTCGAACAACTGCCTCTTGTTCTGTGTATAGGTTCCTTATGAGCACAATTAAGTGTTCTGGAACTCCTATTTGTCTTAGGCTGGGTTCTCTAGAGAAGCAAAACCATAAAGCATATAAATATATATAGAGAGAGATTTATATCAAGGAAACAGCTCACGCAATTATAGAGGCTAGAAAGTCCCAAGTCCATGGATCACGGTAGAGGCCTCTCCCAACTCATGCAGCCACAGAAGCTGGCGAACCCAAGGTCAGCAGGTCAGAGAGCAGGGCTTCTGCTCACAGGCTGTGAAGGTCAATGAATTCCAAGATAAGCAGAAAGACAGCAAGGTTTCTCCCGATTCATGTAGCTGCAAGGGCTGGTGAATCCAAGATTGGCAGGTCAGAAAGCAGGACTCTTACTCGCAGGCTGTGAAGATTGACGCATCCCAAGATTGACAGGTAAGCTGCTAGCTCAAGTCCCAAGAACTGCGGGTGAGACGACAAGAGGCAGCTCCTGGGTCCGGAACAAGCCAAAAACTTTGGCAAGATGAGCACAAAGGAAGTAGCTGGAAGAAGGCAGAGATGAAAGCTGAGGGGGTGGTAAGCCACCACAGGCCCGCCCCTGCTGATACCACTTAGCAGATTCCATTACGGTGGTGATCACATATCAACTTTCAACAGATAAGTGATCACAACATTATACAACTGCCAAAACACTGAGAATCATGGCCTAGCCAAGTTGACATACAATCTTAACCATCACACCATTCTTCATGATGTTATCCATAATTTGTTATGATCCACACAGTTGAATGCCTTGCATAGTCGATAAAACAGAGATAAACATCTTTCTGGTAATTCTCTGCTTTCAGCCAAGATCCATATGACATCAGCAATGGTATCCTTTGTTCCGTATCCTCTTCAGAATCCATCTTGAATTTCTGGCAATTTCTTGTCAATGTACTTCAGCAACTGTTTTTAAATGATATTCAGCAAAATTTTACTTATGTGTGATATTCAGGATACTGTTTGATAATTTCTGCATTCTGTTGGATCACTTTTTCTTTGGAATGGGCATAAATATGAATCTCTTCCAGTTGGCTGGCCAGGTAGCTGTCTTCCAAATCTTTTGGCATAGGTGAGTGAGCACCACCAGCACTGCATCCATTTGTTCACACATCTCAGTTGGTATTCCATCAATTCCTGGAGGCTTGTTTTTTGCCAATACCTTCAGTGAAGCTTGGACTTCTTCCTTCAGTACCATCGGTTATTGATCACATTCTACCTCATGAAATGTATGAGAATCAACCAGTATTTTTGTAGAGTGACTCTGTGTATTCCTTCCATCTACTTTTGATACTTCCTGCGTCATTCAGTATCTTGCCCATAGACACTTTCAAAACTGCAACTCGAGGCTTGAATTTTTTCTTCAGTTCTTTCAGCTTGAGAAATGCTGAGTGTGTTCTTCCCTTTTGATTTTGTAACTCCATATTTTTGCACATTTCTTCTCAAGCTGCCCTTTGAAATCTTTTGTTCATTTCTTTACTTCATCACTTCTTTTTTTTTTTTAAATTTTTTATTGTACTTTAGATGAAGGTTTACAGAACAAATAGTTTCTCATTAAACAGTCAGTACACATATTGTTTTATGACGTTGGTTAACAACCCCAAGACATGTCAACACTCTCCCTTCTTGACCTTGAGGACCTTTTTTTTGGTGAAAATATACATAGCCAAAGTTACACTATTTTG
>NW_004444011.1:2234466-2241493 GCF_000243295.1 Trichechus manatus latirostris | reverse complement strand
GCTCAGATATGGTACAGCAGGACAGGTCTAGCTGAAGAGGAGTTGCTGGGATGGGTTGTTTGTGGCACTTACTACAGCTACCAGGGCAGGTGGGTAATCAGTGCAGGACATGTCCAGTAGGCCGTGCCTGTGCTGCTTGGTGGTTAGACGTTAAGCGCACAGTGCAGGTAGGCAGGATGGAGGCAGGAGATTGTGATGTGTGGCGCTAAGGTGGGTATGGGAGAGAGGAGATCAGAACAAGAGCCAAAAACATACAAACAAACAAAAAAGAGTGTTAGGGGAGCTTGCTGTTGGAGTGAAGAGATGAGAGACTATGAAATGGAGAAAAAGAAAAAGGAGAAGAAGAAGGAAAAAAAGAAAAGAAAAGAAGGAATAAATAAAAATTAGAAAGAAAAAAGAACAGCAAAACTCCCAGAGATCCCACTGATACAGCTATGAGGTCTGGGGAAGTTGTTCCCAGGTGTTGAAGTACAGCCTGGCTAGGAGGCATAGAGGTATTCAGCCCCAGGTATTCAGGGGACAAGAAGAGAAGGAAGGTATAGAGAGATGAGAAACTAATGAAGAAAGACAAAAAGGGAAAAAGAGGGAAAAGAAAACAAAACAAATTTCAAAGAAAAGAACAAGAAAAAACCCCAGAAAAACAGAAAGAAAAAATAAAAAAAACATGAAAAAGAAATGCCCTCAATGATCCCTCCGCACATCTACGTAAGCTGATGGGGTAGGTCCCAAGCTGCACAATACCACCCGGCCAGAACAGGCCCCCAACTCGAGAAAAGACAAAGAAAACAAACAATTCAAAACAAACAAACAAAAAAAAAGCCCCAGTATCCCAGCAGTATGACAACATGGAACAGGAAGCAGTTCCACACTCAAATGGAGCTCTACAGCCCCTCAGGAAGAAGGAAAGATGGCACACGGAGCCAGGTATTCGAGCGAAAGGAGGGGGAGGAGGTGAGAGATAAGGAAGAAATCAGAAGAAGCAGAAAAAAGCAACACCAGCAGCCAACAAATGCCACTCAGGGAGTCGTCCAGTGCGGGCCAGTGGAATCTAAGCAGCTGGTGCTTCCCGGCCAAGAGACTGCAGGAAGCAGAGGAGGCTGAGTGGGGGTAAAGAAGGGTGGGGGGTGGGAAAGCGTATATCACTGTTTACCGGTTGTTCTGTCTCCTTCTGGATGTTCCATGAAGCTGCTTTCTCGTACCCCCTATTTGCTGGTCTCTGGTAGGAGTCCAAGATGGCGGATCCGTGCTGCATTAGCTGATAGGGGACCTCTCCATGTATGTCTCCTCACTCTCTGTTCTTTGTCAGTTTCTTATTCCATTTGGTGATTGGCTGAGTTCTTTATGTCTTCATTTGATTTTTATGGCTTCAGGATTGCTGTTTTCTCTGTTTGGCTTAGTTTTTCAGATCTTTGCTGTGGAGGGATGGCGTAGTGCTTCTGCCTAGAGTGCCATGTTCCCAGAAGTCCTTCTATTTCATCATTTCTTCCTTTTGCTTTAGCTATTCTATATTCAAGAGGAAGTTTCAGAGTCTCTTCTGAAATCCATTTTGGTCTTTTCTTTGTTTTTTGTCTTTTTAATGTCCTTTTGCTATCTTCATGTGGGATATCCTTGATGTCATTCCACACCTCGTCTGGTCTTGGGTCATTAGTGTTTAATGCATCAACTCTTTTCTTGATATGGTCTCCAAATTCAGGTTGGATATACTCAAGGTCATATTTTGACTCTTGTGGACTGTTTTAATTTTCTTCAGCTTCACCTCGAACTTGCACAGGAGAAATTGATGGTCTGTTCCGCAGTTGGCCTCTGATCTTGTTCTGACTGATGATATTGAGCATTTCCATTGTGTCTTTCCACAGACATAGTCGATTTGATTCCTGTGTATTTCATCTGGTGATGTCTGTGTGTGTAGTTGCCATTTATGTTGTTGAAAAATGGTATTTGCAGTGAAAACTTCCTTAGTCTTGCAAAATTCTATTATGCGATCTCCGGTGTCATTTCTGTCACCAAAGCCATGTTTTCCAACTATCGATCCGTCTTTGACAGACCACTCATCTATCAGTTTGTCATACTGTGGTGGCTTGTGTGTTGCAGTGATGTTGGAAGCTATGCTACCAGTATTTCAAATACCAGCAAGGTCACCCAGGGTGCATAGGTTTCAGTGGAGCTTCCAGACTAAGACAGGCTAGGAAGAAGGACCTGGTGGTCTACTAAAGAAATTGGCCAGTGAAACCTTATGAATAGCAGTGGAGCATTGTCTGATTTAGTGCCAGAAGGTGAGCCCCTCAGGTTGGAAGACACTGAAAGTATGACTGGGAAAGCAGTGCCTCCTAAATGTACAGTCAACCTTAATGACGTGAATGGAGTAAAGCTTTCAGAATCTTTATTTGCTTATGTGGCATGACTCAAAATGAAAAGAAACAGCTGCAAACATCTGTTAGTAATCAGAATATGGAATGTACAAAGTATGAATTTAGGACCTGACACATACTAGGTACTCAGTAAATATTGATCGAATGAATCAATGAATTCCTACACTTCAGAGCTTTTACTGTCAATACTTTTTAATAGTCTTGGCAAAATAGATTCTCACTGGGAACTATAATTTGAGGGTATAAGCATTGTCTAGTAATAAATATTTATTCCCCTTTTATGATGCCACAGTGAAATGCATTGTTATAGGCTCCAATAGTATTAATTTTAATATATTTCAGTTCTGATTTTTGCTCTATTAATAAAAAGTTTTTATTCCTCTGAAGTTTTAATAGTTGACTCAAAATGATGATGATATATACCTTTTCAACTACAGGACTTTGGTTTTTCTGCCTGCAGCTTACTAATATAAATGATATATTTCTCCCGATTGACAGGCAAATGCCCTGTACACCAGAACTTGATTTCAGCTGCCCCTGGAAAAGCATGCATCTCCTAGGCAGGGACATATGAACCCCCCTGATACCTCAGTCTCAGCTGCTCTAGAAGTTAACTGTTTATCTCTTTGTGCTCTCAAACATCCTTATGTGGGCATAATCTTGGTGGTGTTGAGAGGTCGTGCATTCCTCAATCAATAGTCATACAGTCTTTCACATTGGCCATCACTTCTATTTGTCCACTAAAGAATAAGTTTCTTCTGATTTGTCCTCGAGTAGTTATCCGTTTAAAACTAACTTTCATATTCTACCAAAAGTCACATTATTGTGACTTTTGTTTATTAACTTGGAAGAAAGATTTGTCTTTGGCATGGCGTTTTATTTGGTATAGTTTCTGTTATAGAATCAGAATGAAAGAAAACCAGCCTTTATAAATTCAGTCAATATTTGGAAGAGTTTCCTCTAAAAATTAAATCAAAATTTTAAAAAAGAAAATTTTCTGATTTCACGTTAAACCAAAAAGCCAAACCTGTGGCCAGCAAGTCGCATCTGACTCATAGTGACCCTATAGTACAGAGTAGACCTGCTCCATAGGGCTTCCAAGGAGTGGCTGGTGGATTTGAACTGCAGATCTTTTGATTTGCAGCCGTACCTCAACTCTTTAAAGTGATATATAGCTGTATTCCATGAGAAAAGAAAAAGTATTCTGTAGGGAGTATACCACTTACTCCTTATTTTAAGATAGACTATCCCAGACATATCTTTCAAAATTGGTGAATGTACAGTCATTTTAACATGATGATAAAACTTAGTTTTATTTTTATAATTATTTCCTCATAAACTTTATGAGATATCTTATAGATAGTTAAATCAAGGTACAAAAGATTAAGTTTCTTGTCCAAGGCTTGCATTATTTTACATTACTCAAGTAGAAAATAGAGTGAAAAGTCTTTGACGAACTAAAAGCACTATTTAAAGATAAAAGGTAATTAAATTTATTCTTTCAGAGAGCACGTTGGTCATCAGCAATTATTTACTACGTATCTAATGTGTTTAAAATAATACATTTGGTGCTGAGTATATAAAGAAGTATATAAATGATGGCCCCTGTCCTAAAGGAATTTAACAATTTAAACTATCATAAACTTAAGGTACCATTCAGTAGGTTAACAAAGAGTTCATTATTATAATTTAGTAGTAGTATGACTTTTACTAGCTCCATATTTAAATTTAATTGTGCTTTGAATCTTACAGTGAAGACTGAATACAAGAAAGTCTTCCTTTTTTAGTTGCTTTTTTGAGCTTTAGAAATAAAATCTTATTTCTTGTTTTGCATTCTCTTTGTTCTCCCACTTTCTCTTATAAAACCTCACAATTGTTAATAGTCAAAATAAAGTTAAGGAAATTACTCAGGAGGAGGTTTCTCATGGTAGCACTTTATTCTTTGACATTTGTGAGTTGATTTTGTGATACTTTTCAGCACAAAGATTAAAATGTGATATTAATTTAATCAAGATAATTTAGTACTATCCATGCCAAGAAATATAGAATGGTTTATACTTATATTTCATTTCCAACCTTATATCTAGCTGCTGCTATTTGAGTAAACATAATACCTGTTAACTGTTATTTCAGTCCTACTTGAGGAAGATAATGGAGTGTATGGGCTTATTTTGTTGTATCTCCTTTTCTTATTTTGTGACCTGGTATGTTGGGTCTTTTGTAATATTAATCTAGGTGGAAAAATAAAGACATAAAACCGTTGTACTATTGCTATTTGGGTATGGCATATAGATCTGTGAATCTCTAGCAATAAGGAGAATAGACACAGGCAAATAAAGATAGTCAAAAGACAGTACACAGTACTGGGGAAGCCAGCACAACTTGTACAAGGAAAGGTCATGGAAGCTCCATAAACACATCCAAACTCCCTGAGGGACTGAATTGCTGGGCGGAGGGCTGTGGGGACCATGGTCTTGGGGAATATCTAGCTCAATTGGCATAACATAATTTATAAAGAAAATGTTCTACATTCTATCTTGGTGAGTAGCGTCTGGGGTCTAAAAAGCCTGTGAGCAGCCGTCTAAGATACTCCACTGATCTCACCCCTTCGGGAGCAAGGGAGCATGAAAAAACAAGATACAAGGGAAAGATTAGTTCAAACGACTAATGGACCGCAACTACCATGGCCTCCACCAGACTGAGTCCATTACAATTAGATGGTGCCCAGCCACCACCACTGACTGCTCTGACCGGGATCACAACAGACGGCCTGGACAGAGCTGGAGAAAAATGTAGAACAAAATTCTAACTCACAAAAAAAGACCAGACTTACTTGCCTGACATAGACCAGAGAAACCCCGAGAGTATGGCCCTTGGACACCCTTTTAGCTCAGTAATGAAGTCACTCCTGAGGTTCACCCTTCAGCCAAAGATTAGACAGCCCCATAAAACAAAATGAGACTAACAGGGCACACCAGCCCAGGGACAAGGACTAGAAGGCAGGAGGGGACAGGAAAGCTGGTAATAGGGAACCCAAGTTCAAGAAGGGAGAGTGTTGACACGTTGTGGGGTTGTTAAACAATGTCATAAAACAATATGTGTACTAACTGTTTAATGAGAAACTATTTGTTCCGTAAACTTTCATCTAAAATACAATAAAAAAAAATTGAAAAACAAAAAAGTCACACTATCTACTTCCGGCAACATGGCGCTCTAGGCAGAGGCACCACATCGTCCCTCCACAGCAAAGATCCAAAAAACTAAGCCAAACAGAGAACAGCAATCCTAAAATCCTGAACATCAAATGAAGAGATAAAAACTCAGCCAAGCACCAAATGGAATAAGAAACTGAGAAAGAACAAAGAGCGAGGAGACTTACATGGAGAGGTCCCCTATCAGCTAATGCAGCACGGATCCGCCATCTTGGACTCCTATCAGAGACCAGCAAATAGGGGATACGAGAAAGCAGCTTCACAGGGCTTCCAGAAGGAGACAGAACAACTGGTAAACAGCGATATATGCTTTCCCACCCCCCACCCTTCTTCACCCCCACTCAGCCTCCTCTGCTTCCTGCAGCCACAGTCTCTTGGCCAGGAAGCACCAGCTGCTTAGATTCCACTGGCCCGCACTGGATGACTCCCTGAGTGGCATTTGTTGGCTGCTGGTGTTGCTTTTTTCTGCTTCTTCTGATTTCTTCCTTATCTCTCACCCCCTCACCCTCCTTTTGCTCAAACACCTGGCTCTGAGAGCCATCTTTCCTTCTTCCTGAGGGGCTGTGGAGCTCCGTTCGAGTGTGGAACTCTTCCCAGTCCATGCTGCCATGTTGGTGGGATCCCAGGGCTTTTGTTTGTTTGTTTGTTTTGAATTGTTTGTTTTCTTTGTCTTTTCTCGAGTTGGGGGCCTGTTCTGGCCGGGTGGTATTGTGCAGCTTGGGACCTACCCCATCAGCTTACGTAGATGTGCGGAGGGATCATTGAGGGCATTTCTTTTTCATGTTTTTTTTATTTTTTCTTTCTGTTTTTCTGGGGTTTTTTCTTGTTCTTTTCTTTGAAATTTGTTTTGTTTTCTTTTCCCTCTTTTTCCCTTTTTGTCTTTCTTCATTAGTTTCTCATCTCTCTATACCTTCCTTCTCTTCTTGTCCCCTGAATACCTGGGGCTGAATACCTCTATGCCTCCTAGCCAGGCTGTACTTCAACACCTGGGAACAACTTCCCCAGACCTCATAGCTGTATCAGTGGGATCTCTGGGAGTTTTGCTGTTCTTTTTTCTTTCTAATTTTTATTTATTCCTTCTTTTCTTTTCTTTTTTTCCTTCTTCTTCTCCTTTTTCTTTTTCTCCATTTCATAGTCTCTCATCTCTTCACTCCAACAGCAAGCTCCCCTAACACTCTTTTTTGTTTGTTTGTATGTTTTTGGCTCTTGTTCTGATCTCCTCTCTCCCATACCCACCTTAGCGCCACACATCACAATCTCCTGCCTCCATCCTGCCTACCTGCACTGTGCGCTTAACGTCTAACCACCAAGCAGCACAGGCACGGCCTACTGGACATGTCCTGCACTGATTACCCACCTGCCCTGGTAGCTGTAGTAAGTGCCACAAACAACCCATCCCAGCAACTCCTCTTCAGCTAGACCTGTCCTGCTGTACCATATCTGAGC
>NW_004444011.1:2210942-2234366 GCF_000243295.1 Trichechus manatus latirostris | reverse complement strand
AGCAAGGGAGAATGAAGAGAACAAGATACAAGGAAAAGATTAGTCCAAAGGACTAATGGACCACAGCTACCAAGGCCTCCACCAGACTGAGTCCAGTATAGCTAGATGGTGCTCGGCTACCGCCATTGACTGCTCTGACTGGGAACACAATAGAGGATCCTGGACAGTGCTGGGAAAGGATGCAGAACAGAATTCTAACTCACAAAAAAAAGACCAGATTTACTGGCCTGACAGACTGCAGAAACCCTGAGAGTATGGAACCCTGACACCCTTTTAGCTCAGTGGTGAAGCCCCTCCCGAAGTTCACCATTCAGCCGGGGATTGGACAGCCTCATAAAACAAAACAGGACTAATGAGGCACAACAGTCCAGGGACAAGGACTAGAAGGCAGAAGGGGACAGGAAAGCTGGTGACAGGGAACCCAAGGTTGAGAAGGGACAGTGTTGACATGTCATGATGTTGTTAACCATTGTCATAGGGCAATGTACTTATCACAAGAATAAGCTATTGCCAGTCTTCATTCAGTCATACTGGCCATTTTATTTCTGATTCCATTCATTGTTTCCAGGTGTTACTGGTTCCCTGCTTTTCTAGCTTCTGAACAGTACATAATGCCTTTGCAATAAGGAATAGGGCGTTTCAATGGTGCTTTTCAAGACTCAAATGCCTATAAATTATTCTAACCCTGCGTTCGATCTTAGGGCCCAGTCATTGCTTTCATGTGTAGCAGGTGGAATGCACCGCTGTGAGCAGTTCGGCATTATTCCAGGGCTGCTGTTTCTGATTCTTAGCTGTTAGTACTGCTTTTGTTATAACAAATAATGTATGTTAGGTTGTTGGTAGGTGCCATCGTGTTGGTTCTGGTTCATATCAATGCTGTGCACAACAGAACGAAACACTGCCCGGTCCTGTGCCATCTTCACAATCATTGCTATGCTTGAGCCCATCCGTACAGTCACTGTATCAATCCATCTTGTTAAGGGTCTTCCTCTCTTTCACTACCCTCTACTTTACCAAGCATGATGTCCTTCTCCAGGGACTGGTCCCTCCTGATAACATGTCCAAAGTATCCTTGCTTCCAAGGAGCATTTTGGTTGTACTTCTTCCAAGACAGATTCATTCTTCTGGCAGTCCATCCATATTATATTCAATATTCTTTGCCAACACCATAATTCAAAGACATCAGTTCTTCAGCCCTCCTTATTCATTGTCCAGCTTTTGTATGCGTAAAAGGCGATTGAAAATACCATGGCTAGGGTCAGGTGCACTTTAGTTCTCAAACTGACATCATTGCTTTTAAAAATTAAAAGAGGTCTTTTGCATCAGATTTGCCCAGTGCAGTACATGTTTTGATTTCTTGACTGCTGCTTGTATGGGCATTGATTGTGGATCCACGTAAAATGAAATCTTTTACAACTTCAATCTTTTCTTCATTTATCACGAAGTTTTTCAGGAGGATTTCTGTTTTCTTTATGTTGAGGTGTAATACATACTGCAGGCTGTAGTCGTTGATCTTCATCACTAAGTGCTTCAAGTCCTCTTCACTTTCAGCAAGCAAGATTGTGTCATCTGCATAACACAGGTTGTTAATGAGTGGTCCTCCAATCCTGATGCCCCGTTCTTCTTCATATAGTCCAGTTTCTCAGATTATTTGCTTAGCATATAGATTGAATAAGTATGGCGAAAGGATACAACTCTGATGCATACCTTTTCTGATTTTAAAACATCCAGTGTCCTTGTTCTGTTCAAATGACTGCCTCTTGGTTTATGTACACGTTTCTCATGAGTACAATTAAGTGTTCTGGAATTCCATTTTTGCAATGTTAGCCATAATTTGTTATGATCCACACAGTCAGATGCCTCTGCACAGTCAGTAAAACACAGTTAAACACTTTCTGGTATTCTCTGCTTTCAGTCAAATCCATCTGACATAAGCAAAGATATCCCTTGTTTCATGTCCTCTTCTGAATCCAGCTTGAATTTCTGGAAGTTCCCTGTTGATGTACTGTTGCAACCACTTTTGAATGATCTTCAGCAAAATTTTACTTACGTGTAATATTAACGATATTGCTCAATAATTTCTGCATTCTGTTGGATCACCTTTCTTTGGAATGGGTACAAACATGAATTTCTTGCAGGTGGTTGGCCAGGTAGCTATCTTCCAAATTTCTTGGCATGGACAAATGAGCACCTCCAGCACCACAACCATTTGTTGAAACATTTTAATTGACATTCCATCAATTCCTGGAGCCTTGTTTTTCACCAGGGCCTTCAGTGCAGCTTGAATGTCTTCCTTTAATACCTTCAGTTCTTGATCATATGCTACCTCCTGAAATGGTTGAATGTTAACCAATTCATTTTGGTACAGTGACTTTTGTTTACCCCTTCCATCTTCTTTTGATGCTTCCTGTGTCATTTAATATTTTACTCATAGAATCCTTCAACATTGCATCTCAAGGCTTGAATTTTTTCTTCGTTTCTTTCAGCTTGATAAATGCCGAGCGTATTCTTCCTTTTTGGTTTTCTAACTCCAGGTCTTTGCACATATCACTATAATACTTTGCCTTCTTGAGCCACCCTTTGAAATCTTCTGTTCATCTCTTTTACTTCATCATTTCTTCCACTCACATTACCTACTCTACATTCAGGAATAAGTTTCACAGTCTTTTCTGACATCTATTCTGATATTTTCTTTCTTTCCTGTCTTTTTAATGACCTTTTGCTTTCTTCATATATGATGTCCTTGATATCATCCCACAACTCTTCTGGTCTTTGGTCTTTGCCAAATCTATTCTTGAGGTGGTCTCTAATTTCAGGTAGAATATACTCAAGGTCATATTTTGCTCATGGACTTGTTTTAATTTTCTTCAGCTTCAGCTTGAACTTGCATATGAGCAATTGATGGTCTATTCTGCAGTCAGCCCCTGGCCTTGTTCTGACTGATAATATTGAACTCTTCCCTTGTCTCCTTCCACAGATGTAGTCGATTTGATTCCTGTGTAGTCCATCTGGCAAGGTCCTTGTGTATAGTCACTGTTTATGTTGTTAAAAAATGGTATTTGCAATGAAAAAGTCGTTAATCTTGCAAAATTCTATCATGTGACCTCTGGCATAATTTCGGTCACCAAGGCCATATTTTCCAACTACCAATCCTTCTTATTTTTTCCAAATTTCACATTCCAATCACCAATAATTATCAATGCATGTTTGATCAATTTCATACTGCAGAAGTACGTAAAAATCTTCAATTTTCTTATCTTTGACATTAGTGGTTGGTGAGTAAATTTGAGTAATAGTTGTATTAACTGGTCTTCCTTGTAGGCATATGGATATTATCCTATTATTAGCAGCATTGTACTTCAGGATAGATCTTGAAATGTTCTTATTGACGATGAATGTGACACCATTCCTCTTCAATTTGTCACTCCCAGTATACTAGACTATATGATTGTGCAATTCAAAATGGCCAATACCAGTCCATTTCAGCTCACTAATGCCTATGGTATTGATCTTTATGTGTTCCATTTCAGTTTTGATGACTTCCAATTTTCCTAGATTTATACATTGTACATTCCACTTTCCAGTTATTAATGGATGTTCACAGCTGTTTCTTCTTATTTTGAGTTATGCCACATCAGCAAATGAAGATCCTGGAAGCTTTACTCTATCCACCATTCAGGTTGACTCTACTTAGAGGAGAAAGTTCTTGCCCAGTCATATTTTGAATACCTTTAAACCTGAGGGCACTATATCAGTGAACGTTCTGCTGCTATTCATAAGATTTTCACTGGCCAGTTTTTTCAAAGGTAGACTACTTCTTCCTTGTCTGTCTTAATCTGGAAGCTCTGCTGAAACCTGTCCACCATGGTGAACCTGCTGGTATTTGAAATGCCAGTGGCATAGCCTCGAGCATCACAGCAACATGCAAGCCACTACAGTATGACAAACTGACAGATGAGTGGTGGGAAGAATACATAGTTGTGGTAATTTTCCTGAGATTCCTATTTCTTTAGTTTTATTTATCTGGCCTGTCAGTACTGCTTTTATAGTAGTGAAGAATGCATTGTAGTGGTAATTTTCTTCAGATAAAGAAAATCCCTTGGCTTTATTTATTTGGGCTGTAAGTGTTGCTTTTTCAGTAAGGAAGAATGCATTTTAGCATGTTTTGAAAAGTTCCATGAAAAATAATAAAAAGGCTAAGAAGAAGGAGACTAGAATGAAATGTATGTACAGTCATTGCCAGGTGTCTTCATGTTTTACGGCATGTTCTGCAAATTTTCCAGAAATTAAAAAAAAAAAAAAGAATTTGTCATTGACTCATATCAGCAGGAATTATATGTCCAGGGTCCGCTGGGACAAATTTGATCCCAGATAATGGATATCAAAATCTATAAATCATAAAAACAATTCTGAACTGGCCCTTTAATCGGCATGCCTTTCATTAGTGAAAACACATGGTATCAACAAAAAATTCAAAGGAAAAAATAATTGAGTCTTGAAAGGTTTAATCAAGAATGAGTTATATCCTTCAACCCACTGATGGCAATTTGATTCCGACTCATAACGACCCTATAAGACAGAGTAGAACTGCCCCATGGGGCTTCCAAGGCTGTAAATCTTTATAGATCTCGTTCAGAGTGACTGGTGAGTTTGAACCACCAACATTTTGGTTAACAGCTAGTCACTTTAACCACTACATAACCAGGGTTCCTTGATATATATTTAACTGGGTACCTATTCACTAATGCCTGTCATGTTTAGTTCAGAGTTGGAAATAATTGTTTTTTAGTATATGTTATTAACTGGATATTTGTCAACGTTAAACTCAAGAATTAAAGTGAATCTTTACCTACTGGGCTTCAGAGCTAAGTAAATTTTGATAACTGAGACATAAGAATCTAAAAGAAAGAGTGGATCAATAGCAGCAGTTAGTTAATATTGTGGAAATGTCCTATGGGGAGGAAAAGTGTGGGAAATTACATGATAGCCTGTAAGTATGGATTGTACTCTGGGCAAAGAGTTCACCATCATCATGCAATTGCAAACCGAACAACTTTTGATTATGTATGGTTTTATCCAATTTAGACCTACTGAATTTGGTAGATGAGATTTCTGATGAATTAAGAAGCAATCAAAGCCTTATTTTGGATTCTGTGCCATCTAGGTCAAAAAGTTCCAGAAGTACTGGGCATATTTACTTGGTATGGAAAAGACATAGATTTTCTTATCACTCTTCCTGGTTAATTCTTTAACAAGTATTTATGGAATATGGTTTGTTCCATAGGGAGTATCACTTGGTGAATGGTAGATAATGATATGAAAGCCTCAGAAAACTGTTTTCTGCCCTTGAGGAGTTTTATTTCACTTTTTGTTAATTTTCTTCAATTACTCTGAATGATAATTTTCAAAAATCAAAGGATTAAAACAAATTTTGTTTGGGTCCAAGAGGGCTGACAAAATGTTTTTAATCAATGGGGAAAGGAATGGTGAGGCGAAGATGTGTTTGACTTTGCACTCAGTTATCACCTATCTCAGAGGTACAATGACACTGTGGTTTTATTTGGAACTTTCAGGAAGGGATCCAGATCAACTTTTTGCAGGAAATGCAAAGGACTTGTCAGAAGAAGCCCATGTCTGCCTACCCTGCAGAGAGGGCTGCCCCTACTGTGCTGATGACAGCCCGTGCTTTGTCCAGGAGGATAAGTATTTGCGACTTGCTATCATCTCCTTCCAAGCCCTGTGTATGCTGCTGGACTTCTTTAGCATGCTAGTGGTCTACCACTTTCGCAAAGCAAAGGTAAACCCAGGTACCCTGTTATGATCTACTTTTTTATTATAGAGTAACCTCTTTTTTTCTTTCTTTCTTTTTAACAACTAGAGTTTTTCCAAATCTCAGTTGCTTCTCCACTAAGCAAAAATCTTTCTATAATGTTTGCACTAGATAATTAACCGGTTGATCACCCAATTAATATAAGCTGAAGTTATATTCTTTAGCTTCCCAGGATAAATAGGGATTAATAATAAGAAAACTATTATACCATTTTCTTCTACAGAATGTTTCCCCCTATTTAGCCTGAATTTGAGTGCCTCATTGCCTTAAAGGACTCTCCTTTACATCATCTCTTTGGTCTCTAGAGGAACTTATTCTGCCATCATCCAATATGTTGTTAATTTTTTAATATCTGGAAAGCTTTGTGATGTCATTATATTTCATTTTTATTTCTCTTAGCCATATTTGATTATGGTATTGACTGGTTTTGAGTAAATTATACTTTAAGAATGAATTTATTCTGACCTTGTATTTGGTCTTGCATTAATACCCCAGAATAATGATGATCCTGAGAAGGGTTTATATGGCTCTTGAAAAAGCCTATCCTTTAGTTGTGTTCTGAGAAATCAAAGAGTATTATTAGGATTTGTGGCTTTTTAGTCAAGGCTGGACAAAATGCTAAAATGTTCAGGGCAAAGATTTCTGGGGAGCTTTCTCTAATTGTGAGCCGTGGTGGTGCAGTGGTTAAGAGCTCAGCTGCTAACCAAAAGGTCAGCAGTTTGAATCCACCAGCCTCTCCTTGGAAATCCTGTGGGGCAGTTCTACTCTGTCCTATAGGGTCACTATGAGTTGGAATTGACCAACAGCAACAAGTTTGGTTTGTTTTTTTTCTTGATTCTCTAGTTGATCACCTGATTAATTATCTTTAGTAGAATTTGTGCTTCTGCTGCCTTTAGAAACTTATTTGTGCCATATGAAAGAAAAACAAAACATACATTTTTCTACCTTTTCTGATTTCAAATGACCCCTTCCTGTTGGTAAAGTGGTACAGAGTGGTTCAGACTACAAAACTCATTGAAAGCATGAAGTGTTCCCGTTAAAAATTAAAAAAAAGAAAACAACTCTTTGTGAATGGCATATATTACAAAGTTTCAAGTTAACATAAGATAACTCAGTTGAGATTCTATGAGAATGTATCCATTATGTTAATGTTATGGATTTTAGTAGTTATCTTAGACAGTTTAATTAACAGAAGCATACAACACAAATCAAAATTTAGCTATAAATCAGCAAGACAGCGCAAATAGGCAAATTGCTTTTCATTTAACCAATATTTGTCTTTCTTTTGCAACAAAATATGTGTTAAACTGTGTATAGAATAAAGTAATAGGCAAGTAAAGTTGGGAAATATTTAACCACTGTTACTTAAATGAATTTTTTTTTTAAAGCCTGTTAACTGACAGAGCAAGTAGAATTGAAGTCTATTTAATAAACTGCTTTAAAGTCTCTTTGATATAATATGTTTCCACAGTGAATAACACATAGTTCTTTATGAATTTTAATTGATTTTAATCATTTATGATTTGCTGTGCCAAATGGAGTCAGTGGTGTATGGTGGGTAGAATATTACATCGAATATTAAGAAACCTGAGACAGTTCCGACTAGACCAATGTCTTAATCTGTTAATGTTACTTAACATTGCTGGAGTTTTTAACCTTTTTATTTTCCTAGACCTTCATGTGAAATGATGGGTTAATTTCTGCCTGAATCCTACTTTATAGGGCTATCGTGAGAATAGATATCCTTACATGTAATTTTGATGAAATTTCCTTAGATACAAACTAGTTGGAATAAATAAGCCACTATCTTGTTTTAAAATGATCATCTTTTGAAGAATCAGTTAGTTTTCACTGAATGCGACAAAGTAATATAAGGAGGATACTTTTAGAAAAAAATGTACTAATAATGTCAGTGAACATAGATGCAGTATATTGAGGAAAAGAAACCTTTGGTGCAGTTTTCTCCTCTGATTTCAGTTATCAAAAGCAATGGATCAATTGTAAAGCAACAAAAAGTTTTCAGTACAGGTATTGCAGATTTATAGCATGTGGAATTTGACTTTGCCGTTTACAGTTTTCATGTGTCTTTGTAACGTTTCTTTAGATGAAGCAGAAACTTGATGATCCCTTTTGGAGATCATTTTCCTTAGGAATTTCCCATTACATTTTATACACGCTGATAATTAAAAGAACACAAACCACATAATCTATGAATTCACATCTATTTTGACAAAAGACAAAAAATTCCAGTAGCAGTATGGAGGTAGTATAACATTGTGGGTGAGTTGTGCGTATTCTGGAGCTAGCTGGCCTAGGTTTGAATCCTGTCTTGGCCCCTTGTGTACTGGGACACTTTGTGAAAATTGTTTAGCCTCTCTTTGTCTATTTTTCTCTTCTATAAAATGGGGTTAACACACCATATACAAAAAAGTAACTCAGACTGGATCATAGACCTAAGAGCTAAAACTATAAAAACTTTTAGAACAAAACATAAATCTTCATGACTTTGGACTAGGCAGTGGTTTCTTAGATATGACATGAAAAGCATAAATAACAAAAGAAAAAATACGTAATTTGGACTTCGTTAAAATTAAAAACTTTTTAGTGTACTTCAAAGGACACCTTCAAGGAGATAGTCCACCCACAGAATGGCAGAAAATACTTGCAAATTATATATCTGATTAGAGACTAGTATCTAGAATGTATAATGAACTCTTACAACTCAACAATAAAGAGAAAACCTAATTAGAAAATGGGCAAAGGATCTGAATAGACATTTCTCCAAAAAAGATATACAATTTGCCAATAAGCACATGTAAAGATTCTCCATATCATTAGTCATTAAGAAATGCAGATAAAGCCCATGATCAGATACCACTTCACACACATTAGCATGGCTAAAATAAAAAAGACAGACAATAGCAAGTGTTGGTGAAGATGTGGAGAAATTGAAACTGTCATTCACTGCTGTTGGTAATATAAAATGGTATAGCCACTTTGGGAAACAGTTTGGCAGTTCCTCAAAAAGTTAAACGTAGAGTTACCATATTACACAGCAATTCCAATCCTTGGGTATACACCCAAGAGAATTGAAAATATATATCCAAAGAAAAATATACACATGTATGTTTATAGCATCATTATGCATAATAGCCAAAAAGTGAAAACAGAACAAAAAAAAAAAACACCCAAATGTCTATCATCTAATGAATGGATAAATAAAATGTGGTATGTTGACACAATGGAATATTATTCATTAATGAAAAAGAATGAAATACTGATACATGCTACAACATGGATAAACCTTGAAGACATGGTAAGTGAAAGAAGCCAATCACAAAAGACCAAATATTGTATGATTCCATTTATATGGAAGGTACAGAATGGGCAAATTCATAGAGACAAAAAGTAGATTCATGGTTTTCAGGGGCTAGAGAGGAGGTAGGGATGGAGAGTGATTGCTAATGGGTATGGGGTTTCTTTTTGGGGTGATGAAAATGTTCTAAATTAAATGATGGTGATGGTTATGCAATGCTGTGAATATACTAAAAACCACTGATTTGTACACTTCAAAGGGAATATTAAGGTCTGTGAACTATCTCTCAATAAAGCTCTTATAAATTTTTTTGATGTGGGTTAAATATTAGCTGGGAGTTCCTGGGTGTTGCAAATGGTTAAGCACTCGACTGCTAACTGAAAGGTTGGTGGCTTAAATCCAACCAAAAGAGCCTCATAAGAAACACCTGGCAATCTGTTTTTGAAAAAGTCACAACTTTGAAAACCCTGTGGAACGCAGTTCTACTCTACAATACATGGGGCTGTTTTGAAAAGAAAATGATGTAACTCATGTAAAGTACCTGGTACATAGTCTTCACTAATTTACATTAATTTTTTGTTATTTTATTTTGGACTTATTTGTAAAATTAATAATCTATGTATACTACCTACGTTAGGGACCAAGCATGACATTTAAAACAGTTCAGAAGAATAAGGGCTCGGAAACTATAGCTGTACCTGTTTGAAGCAGATGATAGTTGTTTTTGTTAGGTGCCGTCAAGTCGAATGCAACTTATACAGCAGAACAAAACACTGCCCTGTCCTGTGCCATCCTCACAATCGTTGTTATGCATGAACCTATTATTGAAGCCACTGTGTCAATCCATCTCGTTGAGGGTCTTCCTCTTTTCCGCTGACCCTCTACTTGGACATCATACCAAGCATGATGCCCTTCTCTAGGAAACTGACCCCTCCTGAAAACATGTCCAAAGTAGGTTAGGTGTAGTTTCATCATCCTTGCTTCTAAGCATTCTGGCTATACTCCTTCCAAGACAGATTTGTTTTTTCTTCTGGCAGTCCATGGTATATTCAGTATTCTTCACCCATACTATAATTCAAAGGCGTCAATTCTTCTTTGTTCTTCCTTATTCGTTGTCCAGCTTTCACATGCGTATGAGGCAATTGAAAACACCATGGCTTGGGTCAGGCTCAACTTAAACAATTGGATTCTAGCAATAAATTCATTTAAATTGTCTTTACAATTGGGAACAATAATCCTGTGCTAATCCTAACAGGTTGTTCAGATGCCTGAAATGAACAAAATGCCTATGATACAGATTTTTATTTTGGCCATACATTCATTATAGAAGGAACGGTAGGAAAGTTATATCAGAGGCAGAACAGCTTCACTTAATTGGTCTCACTTTTTTTTCTTTTAAATCTTTTAAACACACAAGCTCCAAACGTGTTCATTCACGTATATACATACAGTCACACAAAGATTTCTATTCAGATAATCATCTTCAAAATACATTTACAATGCATTTATTTATATGTGACCTTTTGTCTTTTTCAAAAGTGATTAAATATGCAATTGAACATCAGTTTATTTACATATTTATTTATATAATTGGGGTTTTTAGGAAGGTTTAGGTCTCCTCCCCTCCAAAAATGAGAGAGTTTATGAAAATGTCTACTGGCTATCAATAATTAAGCTGTCAGGACACATCTAGTCCAGGTGTTCCACTTTAAAAGTTGGCGACATATAAATAAATTTGTTACTAATTTCCTGGTTTTTATTTAGAGAGATGATAAATTTTCAGAACTAGAATGGAGCAATCCCTTACTTTTCATTCAAAAATACCCAACCACAGAGAGATTTTGAGTTGCCTTAAGTAGCAGAGCTAGGTAAATAAATTCATGTTTTTATATTTTGTCTTGTTCTAGTACACAAAATATACACTCTTATAAAATTAAAAATATAAGTGAATAAATGGAGGCTATGTGAAAATAAAGATAGGAAAAACTAGTGAAATCAAGGATTCCATGAGGGCAGGTGCACTGTTCTAGCCCCATGTGAGAAAGAAGAGCTGTCTTGGAGTTTTCTAGCAGCAGTGTAAAAAGGAGGGAAAAAAAAAAGTCAGTTTACACAGGTTACAGTGTCTCTAAAATAAAAACAAGTCAATCACACAGGTGAACTGGAATATTCCTAGCACTAAGTCTTGAAAGAAATTTCTGCTGTGGATCCTTGTATGGAGAATATTGTAAAATGATTAATATCCTTAGAGAGATTAGAATATTAGAATATTAGAATATTAGAATATTCCTAGCACTAAGTCTTGAAAGAAATTTCTGCTGTGGATCCTTGTATGGAGAATATTGTAAAATGATTAATATCCTTAGAGAGATTAGAATAACAATTTCATACCTTTGTTTCTGTGAATTTCCTCAATGTGTGCTAAAGTTTAATGCTTCAGTACAGCTCATGCGAAGCAGTTCTGTAGAGGTATCACAAATGTGGTCCCAATGCACTGTCCTTTGTTGGTTGATGTTAATACAAGGATACTTTTAGAGTATCTAGATTAGGGTTGGCCAGCGTGAAGCACATATTCCACCACTACCTTCTATGCCCATGACAGACACTCATGATCCTCTTTCCCATTGCATCTAGAATTAGCCTCAGAATCCTTCTTATCAGGCAAGACTCTACGCAGGTCTATACATAAAATGTTTGCCATCCTAATCTAGAAAAATGGGAGGACTGCAAAACTTTCATGTAAACTTTCATAAGTATTGTTGCTCTTCACTGAGTTATTAATAGGTATTGACTGAGTGACCTTGAATTTGACGTTTACAATTCCTTCAAGAACCGGATAGCACCTTTTCCATATTTCTATCAAGTGTGAAGCAGTGTGCTAAAATAGTGGGCCAAGCTGGGGATAGACCAGAGGTATAAGCAAGGGGCTGGGGAGCAGAGATGGGCAGTTGCCCCTGGCAGAAGTCCAAGGAGGCGCCAGGCAAGGCATGGAATGACATTCTGAGGCACCAGTGGCATCACTAGGGAGGTGAAGGGTGTGCAGACTATGCTGAGTGACGCTGTCAGAGGGATGATGCCACACAGCCCAGAGACACATCCAAGACCAAACTATGCAAGGCTTGAGCTGCTTCAGAAAGCCTGTGCCCACTTCAGCTATGTTTCTGTGTTGCTCTCTGCTGCCATGGCTCTCAGTGCCTACGAGGATGATTCACCAGCACCAGAGGCACCACTAGTACTGCTGTGGCTGCTGCCAGAGTCCAGGCGTCACGGGAGCTTCCCCTTGAGGCTGGCACTGTGGGAAATCGCACATGGACAGCGGACATGCTCACCTTCTCCCCCAACCCCCACCCGCCCCACTATCAACGTCTGTTCATCTTGAAATTGGGGAGGGAGGGCGCAATTTAGAGATTGCCCCTGGGAGCTCATTACCTTGGCTAGCGCCTGGATAGACTTGGCATACAGTAATGAAGGCTAAGGTATCTACCGAGAACATACACCTGAAGAGAAGGCCCAGGAACACCTGGTTAGGGAAGAAGGAATTTGCAATTTATGTCCTTTTTTCTTTTTCTCCAGAATATGAAACAATTCTTTAATCCAGTCTCACCAGAACTCATAGTATGTAACACCTTAATTCCTTTCAGGATCATATTTCACTTAGAGCCTGGATCACTTTGGACAGGCTCCTTTTATTTATATTAAACTATTTGTGCGAATTGACAGAAATAAATACATTGACAAATAAAAAATAGGAGAAGTGGCGGCAATGTAAGTCTTTCTATACCTAGCAGCTGAAACAGTACTTCTAGGCAGCGTGAAAATATGCTAAAATGGTAATAGAAAATATTCTAAAATGAAATGATTGGGTAATCAGATCAAGAGACATATGATTATAGAAATTTTTGTCTTTCAGATGCACCATTCTTCCAGGGAAGTCTAATTATAAGTACCTTCAGTTGAAGGAGGTTTAATCATTGCCCAAAACATCAATTGTGTAGTAGTGAAATACTAGCAATCATTGATGGAAGGTTGATTTAACATTGTATCATTTTAAAGGACACAAACTGGGTTCTGTTACATTTTGGGGTGAGGTCTGTGGGATGACACCTCAAAGAGTAAATACTATTTCACTCTGCACAAACATATAGGAAACTAATTACATGTATATACTTTTGCCCCTGTGCCCTCGGTTAAAGATTAAGTCTGTCAGTAAACTGTGAATGATTTTGAAGCCAGTGTGTTCTTAAACAACACAATTTTACAACAGTATTCTTTAGAACCTGGATATTAAATATTTTGGAATTTCTACATTTTTTACCAAATATTATGAAAAAGTAACATATTTTTATATTAGCTATTCAGAAGAGAAAATATAGTTTATTGCAGCTTAATAATATCAAGTGTCAGTACAATTTATTTTTGAATGAAACTTTCAAAGCAAAAGATACATTGAAAGGAACAATAGCTTATTCCATTTCTGAAAATAATCTTTTGCTTGATAAATTCCGAGTAAATTTTAGTATGTCTTGTTTGACTTTAGTAGTTGGGAAAAAACTCGTAGTGCTTTTTTAAAAGTGAATATACACTGTCATTTGAGTTTTCCCTTCCTTCCCTTTAATAGCTTTGCTTTTCTTTTCCTTAAGTTAGAAATTAATTGACAAGGGATTTTATAACAATGCTAATTTTTGGAGTGGAAAATGAAATGTTTTAACAGTTTGTGAACTTATTTTATTATGAAATTCTACCAAGCTAATTATGATGCTCTAATGATTATTATGGTATAGTAAAGGGGGCATGTATCACTTTTTACTAATAGGTTTGTGATCTGCATTGTCCTTGAATCAAGTGAATTATCTCACATGTTATCTTTCAAGTCCCAATTAATAACAAGCTATATTTTTCCTTTTGTATTTAGAAATTGATATTATTCTTTCACATGTTTCAATTTCTCTGCCATTTATGGAAGGTTGCATCAGTAATACAAAGAGCCCTGGTTGTGCAGTGGTTAAGACCTCAACTGCTAACTGAAAGGTTGGCAGTTCGAACTCACCAGCTACTCTGTGGGAGAAAGATGTGGCAGTCTGCTGCCATAAAGATGTACAGCCTTGGAAACTCTATAGGGCAGTTCTACTCTGTCCTGTAGGGTCGCTATGGGTCAGAATCTACTTGATGACAATGGGTTTGATTTTGGTTTTGACATCATGATACATGAAGAGCAGTAGAATGGTTATGAGCCAAGACTTGTAGCATTTCTGGTACCTTCAGTGCAGCTATAGGGATATTCTGGAAGTTCCAGACTAATTTACAGAATTTTTTTTCAAAACGTCATTCTACTACCAGCCAGCTAACCGAAAGGTCAGCAGTTAGAATCCACCAGCTGCTCCTTGGGAGAAAGATGTGGCATTCTGCTTCCGTAAAGATTACAACCTTGGAAACCTTATGGGGCAGTCCTACTTTGTCCTGTAGGGTCCCTATGAGTCAGAATGGACTCGATGGCAACGGGTACAACAACCAACTGCTTATTCCAATGTAATGTTATTTAGTTCTGTAGGTTATTATAGATGCTATTTCCTTTAATTTCTATTTTTCTAAAAGGTATTTTAAAATAAGGACTTGATTTTGAATGTTACCAGATGTTGTAATTCTACTGAACTAATACAATTAATACCAGAATAGTAATATCTTTACTCCCTTTTATGGAATATGAATGAGAAATTTGACATTTTTATTTTTTTATCTCCCCCTTCCCCATTTTATTAAAATTTAATTTATGGTTAGTTCCCATTAATTTTTGACAAAAGCAATAATTGATTTCAAAGAGAGAACAATTCTCTAATATATTTTGGTTCTCACCACATTTAAATTATTTAGACTTTTTCCTATATGTTCACTGAATGTAATTGTTCACTATGAGACCTTTTCAACTGTCATTTCCTCACTTTTGAATCCTGACTTTTGACTAATCTTTTCTCATTATGAAATATTTATGTCTTTCAGTAGTTTGTTCAGAAGAGTGTAGTTTTTTCCCGTGTAATGTCTGAGTTTTCCCTCACTGAACTCCCCCTCCCCACATACATACACTGTGGCTTTCACAATGACACCTTGGCTAGCGCCAGAATTTTCAAGTTACTGACTTTGTCTTTTAAAGCTCGTTTTTGCTGCTTTATTTGTCTTCTAGAATTGAACATTGTGGAAAATTTCCAGGATGGCCCACATTTTTTTGTTATAGAACAAGATTTTCCATCTGAAGGCTCATAGACTTATATTTTTACTTTTACCACCATGGTATGATTCTCTTTTCATTGAGACTGCAAAAAAAAAAAAAAAAAAAATGATCCATACTCTCAAATTTCAGACTGAGCTTTTTTTTCCTGAGATTGGGAAATCACTTGTGTGTTACTTTTTATACTATCTCTTCTGCACTTATCTTTCAGGAGCTCCCATTAAGTATGAGATGAGTGTCCAGACTTTCTTATTTACTCTCTCCTTGTATTATGTTTGAATGGTTTCCTTGAATGGAGCTAAGAGACTAGAATCCTGCCATTAATGATTTATCTTTTCTCTTTAAAACAGATGACTTCTAGAGTAATTTCAAGCACTAAGATTCCGTGATTCTTTGAATATGGGAAATTCAAACTCTTAATTTGTTGTGTTAACTGTTAGATTAGCTAGCACTGCTGAGACTGTCATTGCACTAGTTAATGGACTGTGGACATACATGTAATTGGATCCAGAGAACAATTTTAGGAGATCCAAGAGTTTTAAAAACAAACTCTGAAATCAAGTCTGATTAATGTATAAAGCAGTTTAGGGAGCAGGGAATCTACAAATAGTAATCATATGAAACCAGCCAATGTAAGATGGATTTTTTATGTAATTTGTGTAGGTAAGAACTCATTAAAGGAGTTTCTGGACTATTCCAAGAGTTACCAAGGAGAAAGTATCACTACTTTTAATTCTATACCTTGCCCTTATAAAGAGTAAAAACCCAAGAACTAAATAAAATTGATATTATTTGCCATGAAATGTTTGATTTGGTAAAATGATGCTTGGTATTATTTGTATAACCTTTTCTTTCCATTCAATAGATTTAAACTTAAAGGATAAAAAAGCCTGAAGTGCTAGGCTTGAAGGTTGCAGAAATGTAATCATACTTTTTGATTTCCAAATTATCTTCTTTAAGATGCACAAAGTCTGAACAGGGCCAATGCCAGCATTACAATTAAGTGCAGGGTTGAGTGTGATCAAGGATGTTTGTGCTAACCATACCTATTTCAACCTTCAATACCACTATCCCCAAACTGTTAATGTCTCACACCTTTTGTCTTGAAAGCTTTTCAGCCTTTAATGGCTCCCTATTTAAAACACAGAAAATGTTGAGGTAAGTTTCCCTTTTTAGTAGGGTTAGTTGTCATTCAACTCTATAGGGCAGTTCTACTCAGTCCCGTAAGGTCACTATGAGTCAGAATCTACTTGATGGCAATGAGTTTGGTTTTTGATTTTGGTTTAGTTGTCATTCTAATGATAAGTGGAACTTGATGTAACACATAATTTCCACCTCCAGTTAATTTATTGGAGAACTATGTTAAGAAAGATTCTGAAGCAGTGAATGAATTTATTCTGAAAGGTTATTGTTATTGGCTAACTTTATCAGCCATAGGTGTTAGCAGGGGAACTAATGACGTGTGCGTCACATATTTGCTACTCCTTCCATAGGAGTTTCAGGCACATCAGCTACCATATAGGATATTCATTGGGCCTCTGTGACAAGACAAATTTGTCTAAGGATAAGCCACTTCTTGAAGAATTATACCATAACTCAAGGTTTCTATAGATGATGAGGAGTCCTGGTGGTGCAGTGGTTAAAGCACTTGGTTACTAACTAAAAGATCAGTGGTTCCAACCCACCAGGACCCACCAGCTGATCCACAGGAGAAAGATGTGGCGGTCTCCTTCCTAGAGATTACAGCCTTAGAAACCATATGAGGCAGTTCTACTCTATCCTATACGGTTGCTATGAGTTGAAATCAACTTGACAGCAGTGGG
Source organism: Trichechus manatus latirostris (assembly GCF_000243295.1). NCBI lineage: Eukaryota > Metazoa > Chordata > Mammalia > Sirenia > Trichechidae > Trichechus > Trichechus manatus. The sequence goes on along the minus strand of NW_004444011.1, from coordinate 2,217,180 downwards.
TTTGGTTTTTGGTTTTATAAGATGATAACGTTCTATTTCCGTCCAAGATATAATGTATTTACTGGCAGTTATCATCCTATTCCATAATCTACTAACCAGTTCTCATGTATTTTGAACTTGACACAGCTTAAAATGTATTTTGAAAGGTGCTTTTTCCTAAATATTTAAAGATAAGTATATTTCAAATAAAATTTGAAATTTCAGTTCTTATTCTTTTTTACTCTTTTTTTCTGCCAAATATATGTGGTAAATATTAATAAAAGTGCCAGAAGAAATTTAATCTTAAAATATATGTCTTCCATCCCAGCACCTCTTGTGTATTTTGTCAATTAAAAAAAAAAAAAAAATCTTATGAGATCCAAGTGGAGCTTAGTCTCCTAGTTAAAATTCAGAGTTTTGAAAAATTGTTTTTTTTGTTATTGTGGAGATTATTCAGCTCATTCGAAGGTTTACATTTCCTTAAAGCTATTTTTATCAGAACTAGGAGTGTGTACTTTTTCTAGTCACTAGGCTTTCAAACTGTAAAGGGTGAGCTTTAGAACTAAGTCAAACATTTAAACAATTAAAAGGCAAATAGCAAATTGGAAAAAAATTTTAAACACGTGATAGTTAAGGGATTAACATCCTTAATCTAAAAACAAATGAACATACAAATCTCTTAGGAATCAATAAGAGAAACACTTTAATAGAAAAATGGGCAAAAAATATTGATAATAAATTTATAATCAATCAATAAGATATATTCTTTATATCCTGGAGTATTTACTGCAATACAAATTAAACAATGGCAAGTAAGCCCATTATAGCTCTTAACTACTGTGCTATACTATCTGCCATATGTTTGCAATGCAATTGTTCTTAATTTTTTAAAAAAATAGACTCTGCCTATCTAGGCTCCATTCTAGTAATCTAAGTTTTCTAGGCTTGAATTCTTCCTTTTTCCTCCTCTTTTCTGCCTCATTAAAACCTACATGTCCTATGCCTCATTCCTGCTAGGTGCCTACTAGTTAATGGAATAAAGTAAGTCCTGCCATGGAACCAGTTTAATGGCTTTATATGTTCCTTGGCTCTACTGATTGTGTTACTGTATATGTTTGCATTTTAATGACATGCTTTAATGGTTTAAACCAGAACTTGAGCAACTCATATGTAATGGTTTAGGAGTGAGTGTTTGTGTGTGTGTGTGTGAGAATGTATATGAATGTCAAGGTGGTGGTAATGATAAATATGGGTAGAGGCATGAGAGTAGAGAAAAATAGTTTTAGTTGAAGGAATCTCTATTTCTGTGCTTCTTAAGAAATATCATTTAAATAACCTCCTACTTCATCTGGTGGCAGTAATATTAATTATGAGTTATGAAGAACAAATAAAGTGCCTTAAGTGATATAAAATGCTGAATGACCACCAAAGCTCCATTCCCAGGTTCTTTTCAGGGATTTATATTTACTTATGCTTATTTGGGAAGAAAGGCCTGGCCATCTACTTCTGAAAATCAGCTAGTGTAAATCCTATGAATTACAATGGTCAGATCCCCAACTGATTATGGGGATGGTGCAAGTGCGCGTAGCATTTTGTTCCATTGTGCATGGGGTTGCCATGAGTTGGGGGCAAACTTAGGGGCAACTAAGAACAATAACATGCTTATTTGAAATGATAAAGCCATTAAGTTTACTATTAAATATGCTAAAATTAGCTTTTAAAAAAATTAATATACTAATATACTGAATTGCTTGTTATTTGAAAAATATTGTGAGAGACCAATCATTGATGTTTCTTCTAAAACTTAGAATCTACATTTTAAAAACTCATTCAAATAATAAGCAAAAGACTTTGTACAATTATAAATGAATGCCTTTATTAACCATTCATTCAAAATATTAATGTAGGTTTACAAAAATGATTTTGATTCTGCCCTATTCATGAGAAGCTCACAGTCTAATGGGGAAAGGAAATATATAGAGAGATACATAGTACAGTGTGTTAAGTACTTGATGAGGCAGTATGGAATAGTGATTAAGGTCACAAACTCTAAAGTCAGCCTGTCTAGTTACCTGTCTTGACCTCTCACTTAATAGCTCTTAAACCTTGTGTAAGTTACCCACCTATCTATCTCAGATTCCTCCCCTGTAAAAAGGGAATAATAATAATTCCAAGCTTATAGGGTTGTCGTGAAGATTAAAATGCATGGGATGCCTATAAACATTACAGTTAATGACATGTAGAAAGTACTCAATAAATGTTAGCTGTTAATAGGGTGTATGTACAGAATATAATGACAGCATAAAAATAAGAGTGAGGGCATTGGTGTTTCAGTGGTAGAATTCTTGCCTTCCATGCAGGAGATCTGAGTTGGATTCCCAGACAATGCACCTCATGCACAGCCACCGATCTTCTATCAGTGGAGGCTTGCTTGTTGCTACGATGCTGAGCAGGTTTCAGTGGCATTTCCAGACTAAGACAGAATAGGAAAAAGGCCTGGCAAGCTACTTCCAAAAAATTAGTCAGTGAAAACCCTTTGGTTCACGATGATCCAATCAGAAACCATGGGGATGGCCTGGGACTGGCAGTGTTTGGTTCTGTTGTGCATTGTGCTTTAGTCTGAAGCTGACTCGACAGCAGCTAGTAACAGGTCTACGTAGGGCAGTGTGAGAAGACTTCACAGAAGAAAGGACGCTTGGGAAGAATCTTGTAAAATGAATTTATTTGGTCAGACTGATAAGAGGCATGAGGACAGACTTGGTAAAGAGAACATACATGCAAAGATATTAGCACATGGCACATTCAGGAAATTTAAAATATTTTAATATGGATCCTGAAAACCCTAAGTGTTTTGAACTTTATCCTATGGGCAGTTGAGATAAATTGTTAAGCTAGCTAAATAGATATATGGGTCTGGCATTATAGAAATAGGTTCATAAGTCATTCATCCATTCATTGTTTTTTGTCTGAAAATGGCTTTACTTTACCTTAAATATTTTCTTTTTAGTTATGGTAAAACATATATAATAAAAATTTGCCATTTTAACCTTTCCTACATGTACAATTCAATGACATTAATTATATTCACCATGTTGTGCAGCCATCAGCACTCAATGTTTCCAAAACTTTTTCATCACCCCAAAGAGAAACTTAGTACCCCTTAAGCCATAAATTCCCACTTACCCTCTCCTCAGCCCCTGGAGTGTATTGTCTGGGTCATAGATAGCATCTAACAACAACAGCAACAACAACATGGTAATTCTGTGTTTAAATATTTGAGGAAGCGCTAAACTTATTTTTGACAGCAGCTGTACCATTTTACATTCCAGTGAGCAATGCACAGGATTCCACTTTCTCCGCATCCTCTCCAAAAAGAAAAAAAAGACAGAGTAGAACTGCCCCATTGGGTTTCCAAGGCTATAAATCTTGATGGAAGCAGACTGCCATATCTTTCTCCCGCAGAGCCGCTGGTGGGTTCTAACCGCCAACCTTTTGGTAGGAGCCCTGGTGGTTCAGTGGTTAAAGCGCTTGGCTGCTAACATCCTCTCTAACACTTGTTATTTTCCATTTTCCTGATAATAGTCATCCTAGTTGGTGTAAAGCGATATCTTCTGGCTTTGATTTGCATTTTCCTAATTACTAATGATGTTGAGCAACTTTTCATGTGCTAGTTCTTCATTTGTATATCTTCTTTGGAAAACTATCTATTCAAGTTCTCTGCCCATTTCTTGATTGTGTTGTATGTCTTTTTGGTTTTGAGTTGGAGTTCTTTATATATTCTGGATATTAAACCCTTTATAGACATATGGTTACCAGATACTTCTCCCATTCTGTATGTTGTTTCTTCACTTTGTTAATAAAGTCCTTTGAGCCACAAAAGTTTTTAATTTTAATGACATATAATTTACCTATTTTTTTCTTTTGTTGCTCATGTTTTTGGTGTCATATCTGAGAATCCATTGTCAAAAACAAGGTCCTGAAGTTTTACCCCTATGTTTGGTTCTAATAGTTTTATAGTTTTAGTCCTTATATTTACATCACGAATCCATTTTGAATTAATTTTTGTATATGATGTAAAATATGTGTCCAACTTCATTCTTTTGAGTGTGGAAATTCACTTGTATACGTATGTTCCAAATATTGCATGAAACAATGTAAACAATTATTCATTGTTTATCTGAAATTCAAATTTAACTAGGTGTCCTGTATTTTATCTGACAACTCTAACATTTCAGCTACCTCTGGGAAATAAAAATGGATGCGTCAAGTGCACCATTAGATATATGAACCTAAAGCTGAGTGGAGGAGTTTGGGCTAGAGGTGTAAATTAAGACTCTTGAGCATTAAAACATAGGAATTTAGAAGTGTCAGAATAAATAAGATCACTCAAACAGAAAATGTAGAAAGAGGAAAAAGAGGAGAATGCCCATGACTGGCTCTTCAACATTTAGAAAGAAGTAAAGTAGAATGTGAGAACCCTTTGAAGAATTGGAGAAGTCCCAAAGACAGTAGAGGGAGGCCAGATCAGTGTCATATTACAGGATCTAAGGGAGGACAGTATTTAAAGAAAAGGGAGAGTGGCCAGCTGTGGAAAATACTACTGATTATTGGAGTAAAATGAGGGCAGAAAAGTATGCAATGAGTTTGACAACACTGAAGTCACTGGCAATCTTAGCAGTGCACTTTTCTGTAGTGGTGGAGGAAATAGAGAAAGCATGTACTCCCCAAACTTCCAAGAATCTTGGTTGGGAAGGCAGCAGAGAAATGGAGAGGTGGCTAGATTGTGGTACTTAAAACTATGAACAATTCTGGGCTTTCCCAGGGGAATGTTAAGAAAAGAAGACATTTAAAACAATCTTTGGAATAGATAGAAGAAAAAAGCAAAGAGGACAGGAATAAGAGGTATGAGCAAACCACAATAGAGGAGTTTTACAGAAACAGAGTAGAATTCAAAACAAAGGGAATTGGTAGCAGTAGCAAATGTTACAGAGCAAACCAGAAAAAAAGAGGCCGAAAATAGCGTATTGTTGTACCCATGCCACACTTTTAAGTATTATAGCTTACTGGGATGTAAGTGTTTTGTAACTAGTAGTCTTAATCTTCAAAATCTCTTGGATAATTTTAGTCTTTACTCTTTCATACAAACTTTGGGGGAGGCTTATCAAATTCAATGCAAAATCCTGTTGGGATTTTGATTGGAATTGCATTTAATAGTACAAGAGTAATTGTCTATTACAATGGAAAAATATAAAATTAGATCACTCCCTAGTGCCACTTACAATAAATTTCAGATGGAAATGAATCTGTTGGATTTGGTCATTATGATGTTATTAAAAGCTTTTGACTGAGCATTTTCTGATTGTAGTGGACTAAGAGGAGGACTGAAGACGGAAAAGTAGAGAATGTAAATATGTAACATTATTTCGAGAAGCTGGGTTTTAAGGTAAGCAGAAGTCATAACCAAATGGCCAAAGAAGTGACTCAGGGTTGAGGGAGATATGTTTATTTATTTTTTATTGTACTTCAGGTGAAGGTTTACAGAACAAATAGCTTCTCATTAAACAGTAGTACACATATTGTTTTATTACACTGGTTAACAACCCCATGACATGTCGACCCTCTCCTTTCTCGACTTTTTTGTTTTTTATTTTGGTGAAAATATACATAGCCAAAGATACAACATTTCAAAAATTTCTACATGCACAGTTCAGAGACATCAACTACGCTCTTCGGATTGTGCTGCTGTTCTCACTTTAGATGAAGTTTTACAGAACAGAATAGTTTCTCCTTGAACAGTACATATGTTGCCCTATGACAATGGTTAACAACCCCACTACACGTCATCACTGTCCTTACTCAACCTGGGATTCCCTATCACCAGCTTTCCTGTCCCCTTCTGCCTTCTAGTCCTTGTCCCTGGACTGCTGTGCTGCATTAATTCTGTTTTGTTTTATGGGGCTGTCCAATCCCCTGCTGAACGGTGAACCTTGGAAGTGACTTCACCACTGAGCTAAAAGGGTGTCTGGAGGCCATACTCTTGGGGTTTCTCCAGTCTGCTTTAGGCCAGTAAATCTGGTCTTTTTTGTGTGTGTTAGAATTTTGTTCTACATCCTTCTCCAGCTCTGTCCGGAAACCTCTGTTGTGATCCCTGTCAGAGCAGTCAGTGGTGGTAGCCATGCACCATCTAGCTGTACTGGACTCAGTCTGGTGGAGGCCTTGGTAGCTGTGGTCTGTTAGTCCTTCAGACTAATATTTTCCT
>NW_004444011.1:2207194-2210258 GCF_000243295.1 Trichechus manatus latirostris | reverse complement strand
TGCCAGTAATGCCGGGGTGAGATGGTATCTCATTGTGGTTTTAATTTGCATTTCTCTAATGCCTAGTGATGGCGAGCATTTCCTCATGTGTCTGTTGGACGCTTGAAAGTCTTCTTCGGTGAAGTGTCTGTTCATTTCCTTTGCCCATTTTTTAATAGGATTATTTTCTTTTTGTTGTAGAGATGTTGGATTTTCTTGTAGATTATGGAGATTAGACCTTTGTCTGAATTGTACTGTCCAAAATTTTTTTCCCAGTCTGTAGGTTCTCTTTTTACTCTTTTGTTGAAGTCTTTTGAAAAGCACAGGTGTTTGAGTTTTAGAAGATCCCAGTTATCTAGGTTATCTTCTGGGGTTTGTGTGTTGATGGTTATGGTTTGTATCCTGTAAATGCTGTGTATTGGGGCCTGTAGCATTGGTCCTATTATTTTGTCTATGAACTTTATAGTTTTTGGCTTTATATTTAGGTCTTTGATCCATTTTGAATTAGTTTTTGTATATGGTGTGAGGTATGGGTCCTGTTTATTTTTTTGCAGATGGATATCCAGTTTTGCCAGCACCATTTGTTGAAAAGACTGTCTTTTTCCCATTTGATGCAATTTGGGCCCTTGTCAAACATCAGGTGACCGTAGGTGGATGGATTTACATCTGGGTTCTCAATTCTATTCCATTGGTCAATGTATCTGTTGTTGTACCAGTATCAGACTGTTTTGACTACCGTAACTGTACAGTAGTTTCTGAGGTCGGGTAGTGTGAGTCCTCCAACTTTATTCTTCTTCTTTAGTAGCACTTTACTTACTTGGGGCTTCTTGCCTTTCCATATAAAGTTAATGATTAGTTTTTCCATCTCTTTGAAGAATGTTGTTGGTATTTGATCAGGATTGTGTTGTATTTGTAAATTGCTTTGTTTAGAGCTTTCATTTTCACAATGTTGAGTCTACGTATCCATGAGCATGGTATGTTTTTCCATTTATGTAGATCCCTTTAGGTTTCTTGCAGTAGTGTTTTGTAGTTTTCCTTGTACAGGTCTTTTACATCCCTGGTTAGATTAGTTCCTAGGTTTTTTATTTTTTAATTTTTTTATTGTACTTTAGATGCTGGTTTACAGAACAAATAGTTTCTCATTAAACAGTTAGTACGTATATTGTTTTATGACATTGGTTAACAACCCCACGACATGTCAACACTCTCCCTTCTAGACCTTGGGTTTCCTATTACCAGCTTTCCTGTCCCTTCCTGCCTTCTAGTCCTTGTCCTTGGGGTGTTGTGCCCCATTAGTCTTTTTTTTTTAATTGTACTTCAGGTGAAGGTTTACAGAACAGTTTCTCATTAAACAGTAGTACACATATTGTTTCATGACATTGGTTAACAACCCCACAGCTTGTCAACCCTCTCCCTTCTCAACCATTTTTTTTGGTGAAAATATTCATAGCCAAAGATACACCATTTCTAAAATTTCTACATGCGCCATTCAGTGACGTTGACTACGCTCTTCCAGTTGTGCTGCTATTCTCACTTTAGATGAAGGTTTACAGAACAGAATAGTTTCTCATTAAACAGTACATATGTTACCCTATGACAATGGTGAACAACCCCACTACACATCATCACTGTCCTTACTCAACCTGGGGTTCCCTATCACCAGATTTCCTGTCCCCTTCTGCCTTCTAGTCCTTGTCCCTGGACTGCTGTGCCTCATCAGTCCCGTTTTGTTTTATGGGGCTGTCCAATCCCTGGCTGAACGATGAACCTCAGGAGTGACTTCACCACTGAGCTAAAAGGGGGCCATACTCTGGGGGTTTATCCAGTCTCTTTTAGGCAAGTAAATTATTACTAAGCATTTTATTTTTTTAGGGGCTATTATAAATGGTATTGTTTTTCTAATTTCCTTTTTATCATTCTCTTTATTGTTGTATAAGAATCCAACTGATATTTATATGTTTATCTTATATCCTCTACTCTGCTGAATCTTTCTATTAGTTCCACTAGATTTCTCTTGGAGTCTTAAAGGTTTTCTATGTATAGTATCATATCATCCGCAAACAGGGACAGTTTAACTTCTTTGTTTCCAATTTGGATGCCCTTTATTTCTTTTTCTTGCCTTATTGCTCTGGCTAGAACTTCCAGCACAGTGTTGAATAGGAGTGGTGATAAAGGGCATCCTTGTCTTATTCCTGTTCTCAAGAGGAATGTTTTCAGCCTCTCTCCATTAAGAATGATGTTGTCTGTTAGTTTTGCATAGATGCCCTTTATTATGTTGAGAAATTTCCCTTCTATACCTATTTTATTGAGAGTTTTTATCAGGAATGGGTTTTGGACTTTGACGAATGCCTTTTCTGTGTCAGTTGAGATGATCATTTGATTCTTTTCTTTCCTTTTATTTCTATGGTGGTTTACGTTGATTGATTTTCTAATGTTGAACCATCCTTGCATACCTGATATGAATCCTACTTGTTCGTGGTGTATTATTTTTTTGATAGGATGCTGAATTCTATTGGCTATAATTTTGTTGAGAGATATTGGTCTGTAATTTTCTTTTTTTGTGGCGCCCTTGCCTGGTTTTGGTATCAGGATTATGCTGGCTTCAAAGAATGAATTCAGAAGTGTTGCTTTCTTTTCTATGCTCAGAAATAGCTTGAGTAGTACTGGTACAAGCTCTTCTCTTAACATTTTCTAGAATTCTCCAGTGAAGCCATCTGGGCCAGTTCTTTTTTTTTGGGGGGGGGGGATTTTTTAAATTACCTTTTCAATCTCTTCTCTTGTTATGGATCTGTTCACATTTTCAACATCACTTTGTTGTAGTTTGGGTAGGTAGAGTATTTCTAGAAATTTATCCATTTCCTCTAGATTTTCAAATTTGTTGGAGTATAGTTTTCATAAAACTCTGTTATGATCCTTTTTATTGCAGCTGTGTCTGTTGCAATGTCACCCATTTCATTTTTTATTTGGGTTATTTGCGTCCTCTCCTGTTGTTCTTTTGTCAGTCTGGCCAGTGGTTTGTCGATTTTGTTGATTCTTTCAGAGAACCAACTTTTGGTTTTGTTGATTCTTTCTATTGTTTTTCTAT
>NW_004444011.1:2190573-2207094 GCF_000243295.1 Trichechus manatus latirostris | reverse complement strand
CCAACTTTTGGTTTTGTTGATTCTTTCTATTGTTTTTCTATTCTCTATTTCATTTATTTCTGCTCTGATCTTTATTATTTCCTTTCTTCTGGTGGCTCTGGGCTTCTTTTACTTTTCTCTTTCTATTTGTTTGAGTTGTGTAGTTAATGTTTGATTTTGTCCCTTTCTTCTTTTCTGATGTGTGCATCTATTGCTGTAAATTGTCCTCTGAGGACTGCCTTTGTTGTGTACCAAAAGTTTTGGTAGGAAGTGTTTTCATTCTCATTTGATTCTAGGAATTTTTTGATCCCATCTCTGATTTCTTCTGTTACCCGGTGGTTTGTAAGCACAGTGTTATTCAGTTTCCATGTAATTAATTTTTTTTCCTTGTTCTTTCTGTTGTTAATTTCTACCTTGATGGTACTGTTGTCAGAGAAGATACTTTGTATTATCTCACCATTTTGGATCTTGTTGAGGGTTGTTCTCTGGCCTAAGATGTGGTCTATTCTGGAGAACGTTGCATGTGCATTGGAAAAGAATGTGTACTTTCCAGCTGTTGGGTGTAGTGTTCTATATACCTGTATGATGTCAAGTTGGCTGATTGTGCCCTTTAGTTTTCTGTATCTTTGTTGAGTTTCTTTCTAGATGTTCTGTCCTTTACTGAGAGTGGTGTGTTGAAGTCTTCTACTATTACTGTGGAACTGTCAATTTCTCTTTTCCGTAGTGTTAGAGTTTGTTTTATATATATTGGATCTCTGTCATTGGGTGTGAAGATGTTTATTATGATTATGTCTTCATGCTGGATCATTCCTTTAATCATGATATAGTGCCCTTCTTTGTCTTTTACGGTGGATTTTGTTTTAAAGTCTATTTAATCTGAGATTATTATTGCCACCTCTGATCTTTTTGGTAGTTGTTGGCTTGATATATTTTTTTCCAAACTTTGACTTTTAATAAATTCATGTCTTTTTTTCTAAGGTGTGTCCCTTGTATACAGCATAGTGATGGATCTTGTTTTCTTATCCATTCTGTCACTCTCTGTCTCTTTATGGGTGCATTGAGGCCATTTATGTTCAGTGTAATTATTGATAGATATGAGTTTATTGCTGTCATTTTATAGTGCTTTTTTTTTTGTGGTGCTGACTTTTTCTTTGTTCTTCTTACTCTCCTGTGCTGAATTCCTTTTGTTTGTGGATTTTTTTTTCATTTCTTTTGTTTTTGTACATTTTGTTTTTACTGATACTTTACATTTTTCTTCTTTATTTTGATGAGTAGGTTTGTTAATTTTCTTTGTGGTTGTCTTGAAATTTACCCTTATCTTCCTAGGTTTGAACCAGTCTATTATTACTTGGTATTGCCTTGCCTTCATCTCCATTAGAAAGTTCTATACCTATACCGTTTATTCCCTCTTTTATTGCTCTGATATTGTTGTCATTTACAGATTAACCTCTCTGGTTCCCTGTTGTAATTCTTTTGGTTTTGGATAGTCCTTGAGAGTTCATTTCCTAGATTGGTATCTCGCTAGTATGATCTTGTGTCCTAGATTCAGCCTATGGTCTGATGTTGGTTTTTCTCAGACTTAAGGACTCCCTTTAATAATTCTTGAAAGTTTGGTTTGGTTCTTACATAGTCCCTTAGTTTCTGTTTATCTGGAGATGTTCTAATTTCACTATCATATTTGAAGGAGAATTTTTCACGGTATATTATTCTTGGCCTGCAGTTTTTTCTTTTAAGGTTTTATATATGTCGTCCCACTGCTTTCTTACCTGCATGGTTTCTGCCAAATAATCAGAGCTTAGTCTGATTGTTTCTCCTCTGTATGTTACTTTTTGTTTTTCTCAAGCTGCTCTCAGTATTCTTTGTCTTTGGTTTTAGTGAGTGTGATTATGCCTTGGTGATTTTCTTTCACTGTCTATCTCATATGGGGTTCGTTAAGCTTCTTGAATGGTCAGCTTTTCATCTTTCATGATACTGGGGAAGTTTTCTGTCAGCAGTTCTTCAATGATCCTCTCTGTGTTTTCCATTTTCTCCTCCTGTTCTGGAACTCCAATCATTCGCAAAATTCACTTTTGATTGTATCCCACATCATTCTCAGAGTTCCTTCATTTTTCTTCATTCTTTTAACTGATTTTTCCTCAAACAGAGTTGTATTCAACTGTTCATCTTCAATTTCGCTGATCCTGTCTTCTAACATTTCAAATCTGCTCCTCAGCCCTTCTATGACACTATCCGTTTCTGAAATCTTGTTGTTTATCTTTTGGGTTTCTAATTGTTGTTTTTGTATGATTTCTAGTTGTAAATTTACTTTGGCATTTTGTTCCTTTATTTTTTTCCTGAATTCTTCCATTTTTTTGTCTGTATTTTCCATGAATTTGTCTGCTTTTTCCATGAGTTTGTCAATTTTTTCCTCATTTTTGTTTGCTTTTTGCTTCAACTCTTGCGTAGCTCTGAATATTAGAGATTTGAATTTCCTACCAGGTAGTTATAGTTCCTTTTCTTTTACTGGAAAGTTATCTGGTATTTTATTTTAGATGCCTACTAGAACCATCCCATCCTGTTTTTTTAGATGTGCTTTGATATTGTCTGCTGTCTTTGGGACATTCAGTAGTTATTTTCCCTGTTTATTGATCATAGATTTTTTAATTTTGTCCTGCTTTTTTGTTTCATTTGATTATGCCTGAGCAGGTGGACTATGCATTCTTTGTTGTTTGCTCATCTGTGGGCATGATACTTTTCACCTCCTTGTCCAATGGACAGGGTCAGTCGCTCAGCTATGGTACAGTAGGGCAGGTATAGCTGAAGGAGAGTTGCTGAGGTAGGTCGTTTGTGGCATATACTAGGGCCGACAAGGCAGACCAGGAATCAATGCAGAGCAGATTCCAGTAGGCCATGTCTGTGCTCCTCAGGGGTGTGATCTTCAGCAAACAGTGCAGGTAGGCAGGAAGGAGAGGGAGATTGTGATGTGTGGAGCTAAGTTGGTTATGGGAAAGAGGAGAGAGAAAAGAGAGAAACAGGAACCAAAAACAAACAAAAAAACAAAAAGGGTGCTAAAGGAGCTTACCATTGCAGTGGAGAATTGAGAAACCAAGAAATGGAGAAAAACAAAAAAGAAAAAATATAAAAGAAAGTAAATTAATTAATTAAAATTAGAAGGTGAAAAAAAGAAATCAAAGTCCACAGGGATCCCACTGGTGCGGCTGCAACGATTGAGGAAGTGGCTCCCAGGCTGCGAAGTACATCCTGGCTAGAAGGGGTAGAGATGTCACACATTGCCAGGTACTCTGGAGACCACAAGAGAAGGTACTTGTAGGGAGATGAAAAACTGAGAAATGAAGAAAGACAAAAAGGAGATAAGAGAGAAAAGAAAACAAAAACAAATTAAAAAAAAAAAAAAGATAGAAATTCTCCCAGGGATGCCACCGCGCGGCTACACAGACTAGGGGAGTTGCTCCCAGGCCGCACAGTACGCCCTGGCTAGAAGGGGCTCCCAAGCCAAGAAAAATAAAAGAAAACAAACAAAAGAGAACAAATCAAAACAAACAACCAAAAAAGCTCTGGGGATCCTACCAGCATGGCAGTGCAGGCCAGGATGCAGTTCCACATTTGAGCGGTGTTTCACAGCCTTTCAAGAAGAAGCAAAGATGGCACATGGAACCAGGTATGTGAGAGAAAGGAGGTGAGAGGTGTAGAAGAAACCAAAAGAAGCAGAAAAAAGCAACACCAGCAACAAACAAATGGCACTCAGGGAGCCAGCCAGTGTGGGCGGGTGGAATCCAAGCAGTGCAGGGCTGAAGCTGGTGCTTGATGGTCAAGAGACTGTGGCCGCAGAAAGTAGTAGAGGCTGAGTGGGGGTGTAGAAAGGTGGCAGGTTGGGAAATGTATATCACTGGTTATTGGTTGTTCTGTCTCCTGCTGGGAGCTCTGTGAAGCTGCTTTCCCATACTCCCTGTTCGCTGATCTCTGACAGGAGTCCAAGATGGCAGATCCATGCTGCATTAGCTGATAAGGGACCTCGGCTAGTAACTGTCCTTGCTCTCTGTTCTCTGTCAGTTTCTTATTCCGTTCGGTGCTTGGCTGAGTTCTTTACCACTTCATTTGATGCTTAGGGTTCCAGGATTGACATTTGTCTCTGTTTGATTTAATTTTTTGGCTCTTTGCTGTGGAGGGACAGCATGTGCTTCTGTCTATAGCACCACATTGCCCGGAAGTCTCTCATCCTACTTTTGGACAGGAGCTTCCCATTTGGTCTCATATATTTGATTGAACTAAGAAGAAAAGACACTATTGACCATGCCTTGAGCCAGCTTATTTCCAGAAAGAGAGAAAACAAAGTCTTACCAGCAACACCTCCATTAATTGGCTGCTAGCTGATATTTGCAGCAACAAATTGTGGGTTTCCATTTTCCCTTTAAATTATCAATAATAGCACTCTATTATACCATAAAAAAATATATCTGGCAGTGAGACAGTTCTTTCATTTGGAAGAAGGCCTGGTTAACGTGAGAAAGTTTAAGAAAAGTAGGCTCCTCACTGATCTTTTCTTTTCTTCTTCTTCTTTTTTTTTTTTTGCTTTGCAAAGTCTCTGAGACAAATTATCTTTATAATGTTAATTAGCAAAGTGACAAGTTCTTATCAAAATCCTAGAAAAGTGCAGGACTTTTGAGAAATTAAATATATTTAAAGCTTGTTAACCTATTCTCTTGACTTCCCAGCTTATTTTATCATTTCCCCATAAAAATATTATTAAACTTAAGTATAATACAGTTTTATAATAGTGCTGAGGGATTTGTAGGGATATTTGTTGTTTTTTATTTCAGAATATAATATTCAGATACGATCACTTTTGACATTTCAGTAATGCAATTTTTAGCTCTACACGTAGAAGTTAAAATAGATTATAGATAGGGCCAGTGGTCTCATTACTAAAACATTTGGCCTCATTTTCCTTATGAAAAACACGGAAGATACGGAAGCAAGGTGAATAGTAAGAGCAAAGAAGTTTAAAACTAGTAAAAAAGGTCATAACCCTTATTGTCGTATGGCAGTAGAAATTTAATAGGTATTATGGGTGCTATTATCATCCAGTTTTATTGTTTATTCACCTCTATCTTTGAGCTTGAGGACTCTTTTATCCTTAAAACTTTCTCTTCCTCCTCAACTCTACCCGCTTGACTCAGTATACACAGATGGTTCGCTAAAGCCATGGTTCTGCTGCTCTGCCCTGGCTACCCACTTCAATTTATAGGTGTCTCTCCAGCTGATTTGGAGAGTCCTTGGTGGCACAAATGGTTAAACGCTTGACAAATAACCAAAAGATTGGTGATTTGAATCCATCCAAAGGCTCCTTGAAAGACAGGCCTGGCGATCTGCTTCTGAAAGGTCACAGCCTTGAAAATCCTATAGAGAGGTTCTACTCTTCACACATGGGGTCACCATGAGTCAGAAATGACTCAACAGCAACTAACAACAACACACCTGATTCCACTGGCAATTATAAGAGGATATGCTGGCAATGCCAAGATAACCAGTTTTCCTACTTCTGGCTCTTCTTCTGTTGTTTGAAGTTTGCCCTTTCTGCCTAGGAATTCATTCCATAATTCTAACCCTCTTGAGTCCTAGGCCCTGGTTGGCCTATGTAGACACTATTACTAGATACTTAAATGGTTAAGCACTCAGCTACTAACCCAAAGGTTGACGGTTTGAATCCAGAGGTGCCTCAGAACAAAGATCTGGCAGTCTACTTCCAAAAGGTCACTGCAATTGAAAACCCTATGGAGCACAGTTCTACTCTGACACACGTGGAGTTGCCATAAGTTGGAATCAATTCAACAGCAACTGGTTTTGTTTTGGTTTGGTTTTTATTGATATTCATTGCTAGTAGATGACTACTATTTCCAATGAAGTCTCATGTGCTTAGGTCAGGTGGTTGTCAGTTAAATCCATTAGACAATGTCGGAATCCCCTGTGCAGCCTTTTATAATTGGATGAGCAGACCCCCCCACCCTTCTGACCTTACAAGTAAGAGTTCTTGGAGTGGGGTCCAGGTACATATATAGTTTTAAAAATCTTCATAAGTTTTGTGATATAAATCCAGAGTTGGTAACCATTAAGTTATAACCTTGAAAATTATCTTTTATATTCTTTCCTATGGCTGTAGGTAAAACCTAAAAATAGTTGTTCTCATCTGGGGAAGTAGATAGGAGACTTTTGTCCCCTATCTTGTGCTTGACATAATCATGAATACTAAACCTTATAGAAATCAAATTTAGTCTGTTTTTTGGCTTTCCTAAACCAAGGAGAAATAAAACAGGGCTTCGAACGAGTTCAAACCTATCCAGTCATGGCCAATGAAGTGAAACTGGAACAGACCCAAATGTTTTAAATTTGGGTGATCCGTAACCATAACCACAACAGAAAAAAATTATAGGTTGAAGCCCTGGAAGGGGAGACTCAGAAGAGGTGTAGTGAGCCCTTTCAGGAGCCTCATGCATGAGTTTGGATTGTTGCCAGGACTGAGAAGAATGACACACATTCAAAGCAGCTCAGTTGGCCGCCATCTTTGAAGGAGGCATCTCTGTTTCCTACTGCACAAAACCTGGGCAAGAAATTTGGTTGCTATGCAACACGTACACAGCTATTGTTTTCTAAGAGGGAGATTTAAGTTTCTAGGACAGCTTCAATCATAATTTTTCCAGTTCTGGTTATGGTTCTGGTTCACTCAAATTTAAAAAATTTGAGTCTGTTCCTGTGTTACTTCCTTGGCCATTACTGAACCGGGAAGATCCTGTTCGAAGCTTTGAAATAAAACCAAGGGAAGATGTGTTCCTTGAGGGCAGTGAATTTCAGAGACAATGGAGCATGAATGGAGAGAGAAGAGGCTATTTGAACTGTTCAGGATTCACTTAGTGAAATTAAATTCCTGAGCTGTTTACCCCAGACCATGAAATAACAAAAAGGAAAAGTTATTTTAAAAATATCTGTGTTTAGAGAGGGCACAAACATGAAACATGACACTAAAGGAAACGTGATTCTAGGCATTATTCTAAAGGAAATCAAATATGGAGGAAGCCCCTTGGTTAAATTGCTCTTTGGGTGTTAGCGACATTGAACTGACTGAGATAATAAATCTGTGAAAACCTTAGAGTAGTTTTAGGGTGTGTGTGTGTGTGTGTGTGTGTGTGTGTGTGTGTGTGCGTGTTTTTTTTTCTCTCTCTGACACAAATAAGCAAACAGAGAAATGCTTGCCTGAAAGTAAATGAGCAGTTAGGCATAACAACAAATGAACCAATGATGCAGAAGGCAAACACTGGTGGCTCACCGGTGAGATAAATATGGGAAATAAGCTAAAGACATGATTACATAGATATAACAAAAACAGACAGTGGATGAGAATCACAACCGTAGAGGCAGCTGGAGTTAAATTGAACCCTAGACCTTCTCTTCACCTGTTATCTCTCCCTTGGCAATCTCAGACATTTCCTCTGCTCTCCAGGCCCACAGTCCCAACTACGTAATTGATATCTCTGCTGGGATGTCAATACATCATCTTCAGTATGCTTAACACCAAATTCTTGATGTTTCCCTGACAAACCTAATGCTCTTTCACTTTTTTCTGTCTCAGGAATTCCATCACCATCCATCAGAGAGTAAATTAGGACCATAGCATCATCTTTGACACTTTTCTTTCCCTCATTCCCTATATGCAGTCTATTACAACTTCCTGTCAATTCTGAACCCTCAAATTGAGTCACTTCTCTCCATCTCCGTTACCACATCCTAGTTCAAGAATACCATCATCTCCTCCCTGGGATATTATAGTATCTTCCTGCATTCATCCGAATTCTCCTTCAGTGTCTTCTTCACCCAGTAGCCAAAGAGATCTTTTCTAAGTTTTCATCATTTTGAAACCAGTCCTTCCCTCAAAAACCCTTTATTAGCTTTTCATTATTATAGGATACAGACCCAAATCCTACCAGCCTGGTTGGCACTGGCCATCTTTGCAACTTCAGCATTGGTTTCTCTCCTCTTCCTTTTTGTACTCCAGACATGGCCAGCTTTCGCTTGCTGAGACATGCACTACAGGGACTGAAGATGTGCTGGTCCCTCGGTTTGACGCTATCACTTTTCTCTCTTCATCACCAATCCACCTGGTCAACTCCTTTTTATCCTTCATATCTTTCAGATCTCAGTTCATCCATTACTCTCAATAAAGCCTCTTTCCACCTGACAAGCCCTGGCCAGATTTCTATGTCCTGTTGCAGTTCCAGAGTCTTTTCCTTTAGAGCAAAGTCCTCCATCCTCTGCACTACTAACATTTTGGACTAGATGTTTATTTGATGTGGGGAGCTGTCCTTTGCATTGTAAGTAACATTCTTGGCCTCTATCACTAGATGCCAGTAATACCCCCCCCACCCCAATTCATGACAATTAAAAATGTCTCCAGACATTGCCATATATCCCCACGGGACATTACCCCAGTTTGAGACCCACAGTTTTAGAGAAACTACCTTTTTTCGAAAAAACCCTGAAAACTCCATGAAAGCAAAACCGTGTGTGTTTGTGTGTGTGTGTATGTGTGTGTGTGTGCACTGGATGAAGGGATGAAATAAAAGAATTTTTTAAAAGTGGGGAATAATACCACTACTTGATTCTATTCTCCAAAGTTCATTTTTTCTTTGCTGTCCAAATATGGCTAGGATGACTCTCAAGTTTCTAATTTGATTTTCTTCATAAATTGTAAAACCATTAACCAAAAGAGGGGATTTAGAAGATACAGCTTTGTAATGGACAAAGATGAGTTTGGTTTTAGATGTATTGAGGTTGTCATTCATGAATCTCTAATTGGAGAAGTCAGGACTGGTGCTCAGAAGACAGGTCAGAACTACAGACACATTTGAGTTACCACGATGGGGGTGGTAAATGATAATATGGGGATGAAAGGTAGTCCAGGAAAAAGATATGAAGAAGAGAAGCAAAATCCTACTGTGTTTCACTGAGGAAAGTTTTAGATAAGAAGATCCTTGTTCTAAGTCTTTATCCAAAACTTGAATCACCTGAAGAGTTTGTATTTTAAGATTCAGGAAGAAAAAGTACAGGCAGTCCCTGGGTTAGGAATGAGATCTCTTCCTAACTGTGTCTTCAAGCTGAATTTGTAGGTAAGTTGGAACAGGTGCATACAGTTCTTATTTAGCCTTACTTTAGTGCAAGAAAAGCAGGGCTTTGAACCAGTTCACTCTGGTTCAAACCCCTGCTGAGAATTTGCATTTCTGACAAGTTCCCAGGAAGTTATACATAAGAATCACCTGGGGATCTTGTTAAACTATCTAGATTCTGATTCAGTAGATCTAGGGGTAGAAATGCAAATTCTCAGCAGGGAAATTGTCAGACATGCAAATTCTCAGCAGGGGTTCTAATTGTAAGGAACCAGTTTGAAGCTCTGCAGAAAAAGTTCGAAGCCATTTCAGTGATTTAAAAGCTGCACATGCAGCCCGTGAAGGTGATTGTGTTGAAGAATTTGTTGCAAGTATGGATTAGTTCAGTTGTTTCAAAATGACGGTAAATTTACAGAACATTAAAGGGCAAGTATAAATTGTCCATAAGTTGGACATTTATAACCCAGAGACTTACTGTAATCAAATTACTGTCATGTCCATTTGCACTGACTTATTCTGCTGGTATCAGGAGAACTAGTCAGAGGCGTAACTAGGGTATGGCAGGTATGGCAGATATTACACTGCGTGGCACCACTAAGCAGTTAACCTTGTATGCCAGCTGTGTATCTACTGAAAATGGCACCGATGGGAAACACTGAAATTGTGCACCTGTCCAAACATCTGATGCTCCTCTTTTATATAACTTTATCATAATATCAGTTCAAAAATAAAAGTAAAGCTTGTTAATCTTTTAATTAACATATTACTGTGCTTGAGGAAGGACATCGGGCTGTACCGGGTTAATAGAAACTGCTCTTAGTGGTACCATGTGCCCAGGGCTGGTGCAGTACCCTGGGCTGATACACCACTGGTTGAAATCCCTTAAAATAAGTACTCAGATCTATTTACATCTCTCTATGAGTCAGGAGGAGTCCTGGTGGCACAGTGGTTAAGAGCTTGGCTGCTAACCAAAGGGTCAGCAGTTAGAATCCATGAGCCACTCCTTGGAAACCCTATGGGGCAGTTCTACTCTGTCCTATAGGGTCGCTATGAGTTGGAATTCAACTTGAAGGCAATGGGTTTTGGTTTTGAATGAGTCAGGATGTTGCAAAATCTTTGTAAATTTTGCAAGTCTTTGAGCATAGCCTTCACCACATGTGCTTTCAGACTACAGACATATGCCTTCCGAAAGAGTGTGTCTTAGTCATCTAGTGCTGCTCTAACAGAAGTACCACAAGTGGATGGCTTTCACAAAGAGAAATTTATTTCTTCACAGTAAAGTAGGCTAGAGGTCCAAATTCAGGGCGTCAGCTCCAGGAGAAGTCTTTCTCTCTCTGTCGGCCTTCTCATCAATATTCCCCAGGAATAGGAGCTTCTCTGCACAGAGACCCCAGGTCCAAAGGACATGCTCTGCTCCTGGCAGTGCTTTCTTGGTGGTAGGAGGTCCCCAGTTCTCTGCTTGCTTCCCTTTCCTTTTATCTCTTGTAAGACAAAAAGTGGTGCAGGCCACATCCTAGGGAAACTCCCTTTACATTGGATCAGAGATGTGTAACAATCCTACCCTAATCCGCTTTAACATAAAATTACAATCACCAAATGGAGGACAACCTCACAATACTGGGAATCATGGCCTATTCAAATTGATACAACATTTTTTGGGGGACATAATTCAATCCATCACACAGTGATTGAAAAATAGGAGAGTTTGAACTGAATCAGTTCAAACTGATTAACTCAGTTCTTGAAGTGATTGTTAATGAATCCATTCTGCTCTAATGACTGTTTTATTCTCTTGAGAACGTACTGCCTCCTTGACTTTACATGTGCATCTTTTCAGAGATTCTTATATTTTATGTAACATTTGCGCATTCACATTAGTGACTAGCTGTGTGATTATGGTCATTTTAATTAAATAAACTAGAAACATTCTATTTAATTATTTCATAATTAGCACGTTCAAATCCAGTTCTAGCCTATTTGCTTGTTATACTGGGTTACTATAAAAATGTTTCTCCCAAAACCAGTTGTAAACAACTGGGCAGTATGAACTGATTCTGATATGAACTGATCTGAAAGTTCAATAACAAGTGGATATAACATTATTTTCTACATCAGCCCTAAGAAAAATCAGCAACCCTTTTATATTTGTAGTGTTATTTTAAATTATTAGATAAGACAGGGAAGATTAATCCAACAAAGTCTTCTGTCAGTTTTAATAATAGCAAAGATAATTTTTGTTACTTTATTTGTTTTTCTGGTGCCCTTTTTGATAAAAGGCATTAGCTTAAGCCAGGAAAAAGAGTGACTTACAAGCTGAAAGATCATAAAATAATGACATTTCAAATTTAGACAGACAGTCGAAATATATTGGCAAAAACTCACTCATATAAAAATTGAATTTAAGAACTCACTGAATGACAAAATTGTTTATACCTAAGGAGGACAGAATCAGAATTTAACAATAGCTATCTAAATACTATTTTAAAAGTAGTTTGTTACGTACAGTGAGAAGTGAGCATGCATAGATGTTTTATATAGTTACGGTGCATTTTACTATATGTAGTGTATTCTTGAAGAATTGGATTTAAGTTAAATTTTTGATAGCTTTTAAAATAGAATAAATACTAATGTAATAAGGTTTTTCCAAAAACAAACAGCCAGTAAGTGGCAGAGCCAGTATGCAAATTCAGGACATAAAGCCTGCAAATCTTGTGCATTCAGTTACCACCCTGTATGTGGCATTCCTATTCTTTCATGGAGTGTGAATAGAGAACTAGGAGCTTTTTCTCACAATTATTTGCTACCATTCTTGCACAGCTTACTTCCATCTTTGCAAAGTGATCAAATAGATACAAGCAAAGGGGAAGTATGGAAATGTCATTGGCTTAAATGTGGGCTAATCAGATATGCAAATTGAAGGCACAAATTGTAGAAATACCAGAAAATTATGTAACGTGGGTTTTTTTTGTTGTTGTTTGTTTGTTAGTTTACCCCCTTGCATAGTAACTTTTATAAACTAGTGGCACCAACTTCATGAGATTTGAGGGGTAATAAAACGTCTATTGATTTTTATCTTTACCTTAGTGTGAGTTTCAAATCCTTTCTGATTATTTCTTTTTCATGCAGGTATAATTTACATAGAGTGATATGCATTAGTCTTAAGTGTATAGTGCTGTAAGTTTGACTAGAAAGCTATTGTTATATACACCCAAGTAACCTACACCTCTGTCAAGATGTAGAACATTTCCATTACCCAAGGAGGTTCCCTCATGCCTCTTCCCAGTCATTCCCACACCTCCCTCCACCCGTAGCTAGAGATAACCACTGTTCAGATTTCTATCATCATAGACTAGTTTTGCCAGTTCTAGAACTTCATATAAATGTAATCATACAGTATGTTCTTTTTTATGTCTGGCTTTGTTAGTATATATCTCTCGAGATTCATCTATACCATGTATATCAGTATTTTCCCCTTCTATTGCTGAGTATGAATATTACTTAATTTGTTTATCCATTTTCCTGTTGGGTGGATATTTGGGTCATTTCCCTTTTTGGCTATTATAAATAAAGTTGCTATAAACATTTTTGTGCAAGTTTTTTTTGTGATCACATTTTTATTTCTTTTGAGTAAATACCTAGGAGTAGAAATGCTACTACAATTGTAGTAGAATTGTAGGATAATTGCTGCTATTAGAACGAACAAATCTGTCTTGGAAGAAGCACAGCCAGAATACTCCTTAGAAGCAAGGATGGCAAGACTTCATCTCACTTACTTTGGACATGTTATCAAGAGAGACCAGTCCCTGGAAAAGGACATCATGCTTGGTAAAGTAGACAGTCAGTGAAAGAGAGAAAGACACTCAATGAGATGGATTGAAACAGTGGCTACAACAGTGGGTTCAAACATAGCAATGATTGAGAGGATGGCGCAGGACCAGGCAGTGTTTTACTATGACTTGGAACAAACTCAACGGCACCTAACAACAACAGAATTGCTTGGTCACAGGTCAGATACATGTTTAACTTTATAAAGTCATCAAACCATTTTCCAAAGTGGTTGTACCATTTTAAAATTCCATTTTACATTCCCTTTAATAATATATGGAAATTCTAGTTGCTCAAAATCCTTTTCAACATTTGGTATTGTCTTCTTAATTTCAACAATTCTAGAGGATATTTCTTTGTGACTTTAATCTGTCTAAACCTTTTGAGAGATTAGATTTTGAAACTGTTCTATATTGTAAAAGCAGTAGTTCTGATTTAAAGAGTTTGGAAAATACTGAATATTTTAAGTAATAATGTAAAAATCACCTGTAAGTCCAAGGTCTGACATTCAAAACTGTTTAGCTGAATATATATGTATATATATGTAGAGTCAGAACACCAAGTGAGATGTTTCAACAAATGGATACAGTGCTGGAAGTGCTCACTCATCTATGCCAAGAAATTTCGAAGACAGCTACCTGGCCAACCGACCGGAAGAGATTCATATTTATGACTATTGCAAAGAAAGGTGATCCAACAGAATGTGGAAATTATTGAATGATATCATTGATATCACACACAAGTAAAATTTTTCTGAAGATCATTCAAAAGCAGTTGCCGCAATACATTGGCCGCGAACTGCCAGAAATTCAAGCTGGATTCAGGAGAGGATGTGGAACATAGGATATCATTGCTGACATCAGATGGATCCTGGCTGAAAGCAGAGAATACTAGAAAGATGTTTAACTGTGTTTCAACTGTGTGGATCATAAAAAATTATGGATAACATTGTGAAAAATGGGAATTCCAGAACACTTAATTGTGCTCAGGAGGAACCTGTACGTAGATCAAGAGGCAGTCCTTGGAACAGAACAAGCAGACACTGCATGGTTTAAAGTCAGGAAAGGTGTGTATCAGGGTTGTATCCTTTCACCATACTTATTCAGTATACTGAACAAATAATCTGAGAAGCTAGGCTATATGAAGAAGAACAAGGTATCAGAGTTGGAGGAAGACTCATTAAAAACCTGTGTAACGCAGATGACACAACCTTGCTGGCTGAAAGTGAAGAGGACTTGAAGCACTTACTGATAAAGATCAAAGACTACAGCCTTCAGTATGGATTACACCTCAACAAAAGAAAAACAAAAGTCTTCACAATGCACCAATGAGCAACATCATGATAAACAGAGAAAAGATTGAAATTGAAAGGATTTCATTTTACTTGGATCCACAATCAACACCCATGGAAGCAGCAGTCAAGAAATCAAATGAGGAGGCAGGGTTAAGATGGCGGAGTAGTCAGATGCTTCTGGTGGTCCTTCTTACAACAAAGACCCCAAAAAACAAGTGAATCGATTATATATGACAGTCTAGGAGCCCTGAACATCAAAGGCAAAGTTGAGGAATTGGACTGAGTGGCAAGAGAGGAAGAGAAGGTTCGGAAGCAGTGAGGACTTGCCAGACCTAACCCAGCAGGAGCCGGAGCCCTTCAGGCCAGACCAGCTCATGGTGTGCGGTGAGGCAAGCAGCAGTGCTCAGGAGGCGTTTTCCACAGTGAGAGAGACCCAGCAGCAGAAAGCCTACTCGGCCATCCAGAACCAGTGAGAAGCAGCCTTTGATTGGTGAAAGATAAAGTATTTGTGTCTAGCCTACTGCACAGATCAAAAACACCTCTCTTTGGGAAAAACCTCTTTTCCATTTACCTCCCCGCTTCCTGCTCTGCACTGGGTCCAGAATGACTTCAACGATTACTGAGTCCCCTGGGCCAGAAGTAGGACCCATCATGCACCCTGTGCCATTCTCCCGGCCTTGGAGAGGGAACAAATTAACAAACTGGAGAACAAATAATCTGCCGGCTCCCCTAAGCCAGGAACTCAGGGTAGGCACAGCTCCTTTGACAACATGCAGGCATAAGGGGTCCACGGACTTTAAGTGCCTTTGCTCCTGCATAGACTTGTGTGCACCTGTTTCAACAGCGTAGGCCCTCGTTACCACAGTACAACAGGGTATATACCTGAAGTCTAACTTCAACTGTTTCAGCTCTGAAGTGGGAGGTTCGTGACATTTGACACTGCTCTCCCCATTAAGTAGAGTATTCACCTACCCACATCAGGGGCCTGAGGACTGGTGGCCACCCACGCCACCTAGCCACTTGCAACAGGAACTCAAGAATAAGTGGTGCGTTCTAGTCCTTACTGCCAACAGCCCTGGGTGCTCATAGTCTGGCTGCAAAACCCACCCATCTAAGTGTTCTAGGAAACAGGGACAAGCTTCCCTCCTGGACACTCAGGCGCAGCCATCGGCCCCCTGCCTTGCACAGCGTGTGCCCCCCTGCTGCAGCCAGATGCCTGTGCCTACACCAATCACCCATGCCTGTCTAAGACTGTAGGTGAGAGCCTACACCACACACTTGGTGGCTGACTACCTGGATACCTGAGCTGAATCCCTACAGAAGTGAGCAGACTTCTGAGCTCACATACGTAGTGGGAGGTCTGGCCACCTGGTGGCACGACACTGGCATTTCAAGGGTGCTGTGATCAGGCTAATCACATGAGCAGCCTATATGGGCATATCAAAACAAAACAAGAAGCTAGGATACAGTAAGCAAACATAAATAAATATAACAACTTATTGATGGCTCAGAGACAACAGTCAATATCAAATCACATAAAGAGACAGACCATGATGGCTTCAGAAAGCCCCCAAAATAAAGAATAAAGAAATCTTCTGGAAGAAGAGAATTTCTTCGAATTACCAGAGGTAGAATACAAAAGGTTAATATACAGAACTCTTCAAGAGATCAGGAAGGAAATTATGCAAAGCGCAGAACACGCAATAAGGGAACTTAAGGTTAGAGAAGAGCAAAATGACAAATTTAACAGGCTGCAAGAATCTGTAGAGAGAGCAATCAGAAATCCAGAAGATTAACAATAAAATTTCAGAATTAGACAACTCAATAGAAAGTCATAGGAGGAGAACTGAGGCAATGGAAGTGAGATTGAAGATAAAGCACTTGACACCAACTTATCTAATGAAAAATCAGATACAAATTTAAAAAAAAAGAAGAAACACTAAGAAGTATGTGGGACTCTATCAAGAAGAGTAACCTACGAGTGATTGGAGTACCAGAACAGGGGAGGATAACAGAAAATACAGAGAGAATTGTTGAAGATTTGTTAGTAGAAAACTTCCCTGATACATGAAACATGAGGAAATATCCAAGATGCTAATCGAACCCTACATAATGTAGATCCCAAAAGAAAGTCACCAAGTCATATTATACTTTAGCTTGCCAAAACCAAGGATGAAGAGAGAATTTTGAGAGTGGCTAGGGATAAATGAAAAGTCATCTATCTACAAAGGAGTGTCAATAAGACTAAGCTTGGACTACTCAGCAGAAACC
>NW_004444011.1:2174342-2187583 GCF_000243295.1 Trichechus manatus latirostris | reverse complement strand
ATTGTGAAAATGTCGATTCTACCCCAAGTGATCTACAGATACAATGCAATCCCGATCCAAATTCCACCAGCATTTTTTAATGAGATGGAGAAACAAATCACCAACTTCTTATGGAAAGGGAAGAGGCCCCAGATTAGTAAAGCATTACTGAGGAAGAAGAACAAAGTGGGAGGCCTCACACTACCTAATTTTAGAACCTATTATACCAGCACAGTAGTGAAAACAGCCCGGTACTGGTACAACAACAGATACATAGAACAGTGGAACAGAATTGAGAATCTAGACATAAATTTATCCACCTCTGAGCAGCTAATATTTGACAAAGGCCCAAAGTCTGTTACTTGGGGAAGAGACAGTATCTTTAACAAATGATGCTAGCATAACTGGATATCCATCTGCAAAAATCTGAAACAAGACCCATAGCTCCCACCGTGCACAAAAACTAACTCAAAATGGATCAAAGACCTAAATATAAAATCAAAAATGTAAAGATCATGGAAAAACAATTAGGGACAATGCTAGGAGCTTAATACATGGCATAAACAGAATATGAACCATAAGTAACAGTACACAAACACCAGAAGAGAAACTGGATAACTGGTAGCTCCTGAAAATCAAACACTTATGCTCATCAAAAGACTTCACCAAAAGAGTAAAAACACAACCTACAGACTGGGAAAAAATTTTTGTCTATGACAAATCCGATCAGCGTTTAGTCTCTAAAATCTACAAGATACTGCAAAACCTCAACCAGAATAAGACAAACAACCCAATTAAAAAATGGGCAAAGGATATGAACAGCTACTTCGCCAAAGAAGACATTCAGGTGGCTAACAAACACATGAAGCAGTGTTCACGATCATTAGCCATTAGAGAAATGCAGTTCAAAACTACAATGAGATACCATCTCGCCCCAACAAGACTAGCTTTAATCCAAAAAACATAACATAAGAAATGTTGGAGAGGTTGTGGAGAGACTGGAACACTTATTCACTGTTGGTGGGAATGTAAAATGGTACAACTACTTTGGAAATTGATTTGGCACTTCCTTAAAAAGCTAGAATTAGAAGTACCATACGATCCAGTTATCCTGCTGCTTGGAATATATCCTAGAGAAATAAGGGCCATCACATGAATAGATACATTCACACCCATGTTCACTGCAGCACTGTTCACAATAGCAAAAAAGATGGAAACAACCTAGGTTCCCGTCAATGGACACGGATAAACACATTATGGTATATTCACACAATGGAGTACTACACAATGATAAAGAACAATGATGCATCTGTGAAACATAACATGGAGGAATCTTGAGGACATTATGCTGAGTGTATTTAGTCAGTCACAGAAAGACAAATATTGTGTAAGATCACTATTATAAGAACTCAAGAAAAGGTTTAAACACAAAACATTCTTTGATGGTTACGAGGGTGAGGAGGGAGGGAGAGGGTTATTCACGAACTAGGTAGTAGACAAGAATTATCTTAGCTGAAGGGAAGGTCAGCACACGCTACAGGGGAAGTCAGCACAACTGGACTAAACCAAAGCTAAGAAGTTTCCTGAATACAATCAAACACTTCAAGGGATAGAGTAGCAAGGTGGGGGTCTGGGTACCATGCTTTCAGGGGACATCTAGGTCAATTGGTGTAACACAGTTTATTAAGGAAATGTTCTGCATCCTACTTCGGTGAGTGGCGTCTGGGGTCTTAAAAACCACCGAGTGGCCATCAAAAGATACATCAATTGGTCCCAACCCACCTGGAGTAAAGGAGACTGAAGAACATCAAAGACACAAGGAAAGTATTAGCCCAAGAGACAGAAAGGGTCACATAAACCAGAGACTGCATCATCCTGAGACCAGAAGAACTAGATGGTGCCCAGCTACCACCAATGACTACCCTGACAGGTGACACAACAGAGAGTCCCTGTTGGAGCAGGAGAACGATGGGATGCAGAACTCAAATTCTAGTAAAAAGACCAGACTTAATGGTCTGATTGAGACTGGAGGAACCCCAGAAAGCATGGCCCTCAGACTCTCTGTCACTTCAGAACTGAAACAGTTCCCAAAGCCAACTCTTCAGACAAAGATCAGACTGGACTATGAGACATAAAATGATACTCGTGAAGAGTGTGCTTCTTAGCTCAAGCAGATACATGAGACTAAATGGGCAGCTCCTGTCCAGAGGTGAGATGAGAAAGCAGAGAAGGTCAGGAGCTGGCTGACTAGACATGGGAAATCAGGGGTGGAAAGGAGCGTGTGCCACAGTATAGGGAGAGCAAGTAGGGTCATATAGCTATGTATAAATTTTTGTGTGAGAGACTAACTTGAATTGTAAACTTTCACTTAAATTCAACAATAAAATAAAAAAGAAAATAAACGATGTATTGGATTTGGCAAATCTGCTTCAAAAGACCTCTTTAAAGTGTTAAAAAGAAAAGATGTCACTTTAAGTACTAAGGTGTGCCTGACCTAAGCCATGATATTTTTAGTCACCTCATATGCATGCAAAAGCTGGACAATGAATAAGAAAGACTGAAGAATTGACCCCTTTGAATTATGGTAGTGGCAAAGAATATTTGAATACCATGGACTGTCAGAAGAACCAACAAATCTGGCTATAAGAAATACAGACAGGATGCCCCTTAGAAGCAAGAATGGTGTCATGGATTGAATTGTGTCCCCCCAAAAATGTGTGTATCAATTTGGCTGAGCCATGATTCCTGGTATTGTGTGATTTTCCCATGTATGGTAAATCCTGCCTCTATGATGTTAATGAGGGAGGACGGGGCGGCAGTTGTGTTAGTAAGGCAGGACTCAGTCTGCAGGATTGGACTGTATCCTGAGGCAATGTCTTGAGATATAAAAGACAGAAGTGAGCAGAGAGACAGGGGGACCTCCTACCATCAAGAAAGCAGTGCTGGGAGCAGAGCGTGTCCTTTGGACCGGGGTCCCTGTGCCGATAAGCTCCTAGTCCAGGGGAACACTGATGAGAAGGCCGAGAGAGAGAAAGCCTTCCCCTGGAGCTGATACCCTGAATTTGGACTTTTATCCTACTTTACTGTAAGGAAATAAACTTCTCGTTGTTAAAACCATCCACTTGTCGTATGTCTGTTGGAGCAGCATTAGGTGACTAAGACAAATGGCGAGACTTCATCCGGCGTACTTTGGACTTGTTATCAGAAGGGACCAGTCCCTGGAGAAGGACATCGTGCTTGGTAAAGTAGAGGGTCAATGAAAGAGAGAAAGACCCTCAATGAGATGAATTGACACAGTGGCTGCAACGATCAGCTCAAGCATAGCAGCAATTATGAGGATAACACAGGAACAGGCAGTCTTTCGTTCTGTTGTACATAGGGTCACCATGAGTGGAACCAACTCAATGACACCTAACAACAACAAATATGTAAACTTGTAATCATATACTACTTTGTCTTTATATGCACCTCAAAACTTTGAATTTTATGACATTGTATTACTGTACCATAAAAATATATTATAATTCATTTTACTTGTTGCCTGCTTTTTGTGGTGTAGATTGTTTCTAATTTTCCCTTTATAAATAATGGTGTGCATGAAATGTTCTTATAAATAAATCTCGTATATGGTTAAAGTTACTTCCTTAGGGCAACTTTCTGTTAGGTAGTGATAATGATGTCTCATTTCCAGTCTTTATAGCTCTTATTTCTTTTCCTTTCTTATGAAATTTTAAGGAAACCCTGGTGGCATAGTGGTTAAGAACTATGGCTGCTAATCAAAAGGTCAGCAGTTCGAATCCACCAGGTACTCCTTGGAAACCCTATGGAGCAGTTCTACCCTGTCTTATAGGGTTGCTGAGTTGAAATCAACTCAATGGCAGTGGGTTTTCTTTTCTTTTTTTTTTTTGGTTTTTTGGTATGGCATTTAATAGAAATTTTAGAAAATTGTAAAACCCCAATGTTGATATCGGATGTCCTTATCTTGTTCTTACCTTTTAGAAAAATGCCTCACAATTAAGTAAGATTTGACAGTTTATGGTAGATGCTCTTTCTGTTAAGGACATGATCCTTACCAAAGTTGCTTTCAACGTTTAATTTCAGTGGTGGTAAGTGTGCCACTAATGGAAATACTGTGTGCAATGAGCGTAATACATGGGAAATCTCACCCAGTGAGGGTAGTTAAGAGTAATCTTCACCGAAACTACAGTATTACCACTTTGCCTGGCACATTAAAAATAAAAAAAAAAAAAAAAACCATTGCCCGTCTAGTTGATTCTGACACTTAGTGACCTTATAGGACAAAGTAGAACTGCCCTATATGCTTTCCAAGCCTGTAACCTTTAAGGAAGCAGACCACTGCATCTTTCTCCCATGGTCGGTTTGAACTGCTAACTTTTTGGCTCGCAGCCAAGCACTTATCCACTGCAACACCAGGGCTCCTTCCCTGGCACATAGCAGGCACTACAAGTACATTTATTGAGTGAAAATGCAATGAAACAAAGACCTAAGGAAGACTTTGAAGTAAGTCAAGTGAGGGTAGGGGAGGGAGTAGAAAATAGGCCAGGGTAAGGGAACAGGATCAGCTCTGAAAGCCCTAAGATGGGGAGTGTCTGCATTCATGGAACTGAAAAGTGACTAGGTTGGCTGTTGCATAGTGAGCAAAGGTGGATGCAGTGCCAAGTGAGGCTGAAAGAGTGAGCAGGGGCCGCTTTGTGCAGGGTCGGCTTGCCATGTTAAGGTGTTTGTTATAGCTTCAGAGAAAATGATAACATTGATAGATATTAAACGTTATTTTTTCCTCTTTTTTGTTTTTCATGCTTCTTACCTTAAATTTTAGTTTGATAGATACTGGCATTGTAATTATTCTTTTATTTTTGCCTTTGCCTTTGCATGATAGATTTTTGTTAATTCCTTTTTTCTCTGGACCCCTCTTCCCTCCATTTTTCCCTTTACTCTTGGTGTTTTCCTTCCCCTGTAAATACTTATTAAATGCTTGTTACATGATAAGTCCTGGCGACAATTTTTTAGTACCTCTCCTCTTGGAGCTCGTAAATAGACTGCAGTTTAATTATATCTTGTTGTTTTTTGACCTAGTCTGAGAGTGTCTGTCTGTCTGTCTCCCTCATTCATCCCTCCCTTTTTTCCTTCCTTTGTTGGCATTTAGGATTTTTTACTTGATTATTACTCAGATAACAAATGGATACCTGATTGTAGCACAAAATTAACACATAGACAAAAAATATAAACCAAAAATTGAAAGCCCTTCTCTTCTCTCCTACTCCTACTTCTCCTAGAAAATATCTGCTATCAAGGGTTTGCTATATATATGTACACTCATATCATGCTTTTTGCTAATAAATACTTTTTATTTAAAAATTATTTCTATAAAAATACTTGATGTTCTTTCTCTGCCTAATCAATATCTTTATCATTTTTTAATAGCTGCATAGTATTCCATCATATGGATCAACTATAGTTTATAGTCTCCATTACTGATGGATATTCCAATTGTTTCAACTTTTTAACCAGGTATTGTACCAATAGTGCTTTCAGTAAACATTTTTGTGCACATATTTTTCTGCAAACATGCAAATTGTCCTTAAGGCTAGATCCTCTAGAAGTGGAATTGCTGGCATAATCAAGTATAGACACTTAAAATTTTGATAGACACTTCAAAATTGCCTACTTTAAGTCTTCATCAAATTTTATTTCTTTCGGTATGAAAGTGCCCATATCCTAGCATTCTTACCAGTGATTATCAGTCTTTTCTAACTTTTTCAGTCTAATTGGTCAAAAATGAAATAATGAGTTTAATTTACATTTCCTTATTACTTGTGCAGATAAGAATTTTTTTCACATTGTTATGCCTGTTTGTATTTCTGCTCTGAATTCCCTGTTCATAGCAAGGTTGTGGTTTTCTATTTCACATGTGTCTTTATATTTTAGTGGGAGGTTAGTAAAGGCTGCTTCAGGAACCACCACCAGTTACTATTTTAAATGACAGCTCTACAAAATTGGATTTTGAATGTGATAGGGATGACGTTGGGTGATACCACTATGTAATGTCAGTTCTGCCTATTTCCTTGGGCAAGTTTTTAATTCTCTCTAAGCTCCAGTCTCCTCATTTATAAAGTGGAGTTAATATAGTACCTACAATTTGTTGTGGAGGTTAAATGTTTTTGTGAGAATTAATGACTATAAAATGCTTAGAATATGACCGTACATAAATTTGGCTATAATTATCATTATTATTGTTGTCGCCATTGTTGTTACTTTATCACCACTTTTATTATCAACATTTTGTTAAAGTCAGGCAGTATTGTCAGCTGGGAAAAATTCCACTGAATGGGCAAACTAGCAATGCTGGATATACTTCTAGGCCCCTGCTTTACCTAGTACAGCATCTAGATTTACCCTCCCTCCCTACCCAAGGGAATTTTTGTGTTTATATATTTTTTCATAATCTTAAAAATGTAGCCAAAAATAAATAAATAAAGAGAAAACTACAGTAAATGAAGTGTATTCGTGGGGGAGGAAGAGAACTGCTGTTCTGGACCTTGAGGAGACACCTACACAGCATGTCATGAAATTTATCACGTCGCGAAAGCAGGATCCCAAAGGCACTTTCCTTATTATGCAAACTTCTGCTTCAAAGGAATGAATAAAGGGAAGCAAATCTACTCATTTAGCTTATTCTCAACAGAGGTTTAGAGAGCTTACTGATGCACAGATATATGGCTGTTGTGATTAGATGTAGTTACTCTTGGTGAAATCTAAATGCATAACTGGAAAAATCATAGATAGTGATACTTGAGTGTAACAGAAGGCCCACTGTCTCGCCCTCTAATTTTCAGAGTTAAAGATTTTAAGTGCTGGCTATCCACTTTGTCTGCCTCCTAAGTCTTACCCGGAGAAACCAAAAAACTAAACCTGCTGCTGTTGAGTAGATTCTCACTCATAGCGACCCTATAGGACAGAGTAGAACTGCCCCATAGAGCTTCCAAGGAGTGCCTGGTGGATTCAAACTGCCAACTTTTGGTTTGCAGCCAAGCTCTTTAACCACTGTGCCACCAGGGCCCCTACCTGGAGAAACAAATATTAAGTTATTATCAGTCACTGACATCCTAATTGACATTTATTATATCCCTTTGCTTTCTAACTGATAGCTAAGATTAAGGCATGGAAGAGAAGGAAATTGGGAATTAGGAGAAATAGAGAATTACAGGCCTGGATGGGATGACTGAAAAGGTGATATGAAGGTATTGGGTGTCCTAGGTGACAAGAATGAGGGCAGAAGTGTACTATAAATACAGGAGAAGGCATCTTTGAGAAAGGTAAGAGGACAATGACTTCATTTATGCTTGGGTCCAGCTCTCCACCACTCACCCTATCTGCCTCATCCATAGTTATCCCTGTAAAACCAAGAATTAGTAGTATGTTAAACCAGACATGGAGTCCTTGGTTGAGGCAAATGGTTAACACACTTGGCTGCTAAACAAAAGGTTGGAGGTTGGAGTCTACCCAGAGGAACCTAGGAAGAAATCTTTGGTGATCTACTTCTGAAAAATCAGCATTGTAAACCCTATGGAGCACAGTTCCTTGACACACAGGGGGACACCATGAGTCAGAATCAACTTGATGGCAATTTGTTTTATAGGGCATTCAGGTGGAAGTGTATTACAGACCGTTGAAAATATGGATCTGGAATTTCAAAGTGAGTTTTGAGCAGAAGATATAGAGTCAATCTTTTAAAAGCTTCGAAGAGCTCATTACTTCCAGAAAGCTACTTTAGTAACAGTTAAACTTTTAATGAGGTTCAACAAAATTATTTTTTAAAAATCTATTTCATTTTAAGACTTTTTTCTAATCTTTGGTTTTATAATATTAACTATGAGTAATTCTCTAGTGTCAAGTTTCTGGTTGTACTTAATTATATGTGGTATTTCTCTTGTGTCTTTTTGAGTTGATTATCTGATCCTAATGGATGTTTGTAAAGACTTTGGAGTAAAGAGTAACAAAGTAGAAGCCAGGACTAAGAAAAAAGACGATTAGTTAAAACATCCATCAGTTAGTATGAACTTTTTGAATTCTGTATAGAAGGGTTAGAATTTATTATCTAATTAAACTTATGAATTTATTATTTGAAAATCTTTCCTGAACCATGTTCATGATATAAAATATAAAACTCTTAAAGGTCAAGGTAATTATTTAATTTCAAACTTGTTATGATTTTCTGAGAAGCATAAAGACTACCTGAAACAGCAGAAATTAGTGAAACAAATGTCTAGAACTGGCAATCAAAATGTAAAAAGGGGACTTCCAGTGACATGGTGCTCTAGGCAAAAGCACCACGACATCACTCCACAGCAAAGATCCGAAAAACTAAGCCAAACAGAGAAAACAGCAATCCTGAAACCCTAAAACATCAAATGAAGAGATAAAGAACTCAGCCAAGCACCAAATGGAGTGGGAAAACTAATAAAGAATGGAGAGCTAGGAGAGATTCATGCAGAGGTCCCCTAAGAGCTAACGCAGCACAGATCTGCCATCTTGGACTCCTATCAGAGACCAGCAAATAGGGGGTACAAGAAAGCAGCTTCACGGAGCTTCCAATGAGAGAAAAAAAAAAAAACGGTAATTTGCGATACATGCTTTCCCACCTCCCACCCTTTTTTCACCCCCACTCGGCCTCCTCTGCTTCCTGCGGCCACAGTCTCTTGGCCAGGAAGCACTGGCTGCTTGGATTCTATCCGCCCGCACTGGCCAGCTCCCTGTGTGCCATTTGTTGGCTGCTGGTGTTGCTTTTTTCCGCTTCTTTTGATTTCTTCCGTACCTCTCACCACCTCCCTCTCCTTTCACTCAAATACCTGGCTCTGTGCGCCATCTTTGCTTCTTCCTAAGGGGCTGCAGAGCTCCGTTCGAGTGTGGAACTGCTTCCTGGTCTGGGCTCCCACAGTGGTGGGATCCCGGGGCTTTTGTTTGTTTGTTTTGAATTGTTTGTTTGTTTTCTTTTCCTTTTCTCGAATTGGAAGCCCGTTCTGCCTGGGAAGTGCTACATGACTTGGGACCTACCCCCTCAGCTTGTGTAGACGTGCAGAGGGATCCCTGAGAGCATTTCTTTTTTTTGTGGGGTTTTTTTTCTGTTTTTTGGGGGGCTTTTCTTATTCTTTTGTTTTTTAATTTGTTTTGTTTACTTTTCCCTCTTTTTCCCTTTTTGTCTTTCTTCACTACTCAGTTTCTTGTCTCTCTATGCCTTTCTTCTCTTCCTTTTCCCTGAATAACTGGCGCTGAATACCTCTATGCCTTCTAGCCAGGCTGTACTGCAACACCTAGGAACAACTTCCCCAGACCTCATAGCCGCACTGGTGAGATCCCTGGAGTGTTGCTATTCTTTTTTCTTTCTAACTTTTTATTTATTCATTCTTTTCTTTTACTTCTTCTTCTTCCCCTTTTTGTTTTTCTCCATTTCATAGTCTCTCATCTTGCCAATCCAATAGAAAATCCCCTAGCACTCTTTTGTGTTTGTATGGCTTTGGCTCCTGTTCCTCTCTCCTCTCTCTCATATCCATTTTACCTCCACACATAACAAACTCGCCCCTCCATCCTGCCTACCTGCACCATGCGCTTAACATCACACCACCAAGCAGCACAGGCATGGCCTACCAGAACCTGCCCTACACTGATTACCGACCCACCCTGGTGGCTGTAGTAAGTGCCAAAAACAACCCATCCCAGCAACTCCTCTTCAGCTAGACCTGCCCTGCTGTAACATACATGAGAGACCAACCCTGCCAATTGGAGAAGGAGGTGAAAAGTATCGTGCCCACAGATGAGCAAACAACAAAGCACAGGCCACCTGCTTAGACATAGCCAGATAAAAAAAGGGATGAAACAAATCTACAATCAATAAACAACAAAAATAACTACTGAATGCCCCAAAGATGGCAGACAATATCAAAACATTTACAAACACAGGACACGATGGTTCTAGTAGGCATCCAAAATAAAACGCCAGATGACTTTCCAGTGGAAGAAAAGGCACTAGAACTAACTGATAGGGAATTCAAATCTCTAATGCTCAGATTTATGCAAGAGTTGAAGCAAAAAGCAGACAAAAATGAGGAAAAAAAGACAAACTCATGGAAAATGCAGACAAATTCATGGAAAATACAGACAAAAAAATGGAAGAATTCATGAAAATAATGCAGGAAAAAAATGCCAAAATAAATTCCCAACTAGAAATTATACAAAAACAACAATTAGATATCCAAAAGATAAACAACAAGATTTGAGAAATGGACAGTGTCATAGAAGGGCTGAGGAGCAGATTTGAAACAGCGGAAGACAGGATCAGTGGAACTGAGGACAAACACTTGGATACAACCCTGTTCGAGGAAAACTCAGAAAAAAGAACAATGAAAAATGAACAGACACTGAGAGTTATGTGGGATACAACCAAAAAACAAAAATTTTCGAGTGATTGGAGTTCAGGAACAGAAGGAGAAAACAGAAAACACAGAGAGGATCATTGAAGAATTGCTCACAGAAAACTTCCCCGTTATCATGAAAGATGAAAAGCTGGCCATCCAAGAAGCTCAACAAACCCCATATACGATAGAACCCAAAAGAAAATCACCAAGGCATATCATAATCACACTCGCCAAAACCAAAGACAGAAAATCCTGAGAGCAGCTCGTGTAAAACAAGAAGTCACATACAGAGGAGAAACAATAAGACTAAGCTCAGATTACTTGGCAGAAACCATGCAGGCAAGAAGGCAATGAGATGACACATGTAAAACCTAGAAAGAAAAAAAATGCCGGCCAAGAATAATATATCCTGCAAAACTCTCATTCACATATCATGGTGAAATTAGGACATTTCCAGGTAAACAAAAATTAAGGGACTACATAAAAATCAAACCAAACTTCCAAGAATTATTAAAAGGAGTTCTTTGATCTGAGAATAAACAACTTCAGCTCACAAGCTGAATCTAGGACACAGGATCGTACCAGCCAGATACCAATCTAAGAAAAGAACTCTCAAGGGCTATCCAAAACCAAAAGAAATATGACAGGGAATAAGAGCAGTTAATCTGTAAATGACAACAGCATCAGAACAATAAAAGGGGGAATAAACAGTGTAGGTATAGAACCTTCTAATGGAGAGGAAGGCAAGGTGATACCAAGTAATAACAGACAGCTTCAAAATTAGAATGATAAGGGTAAATTTCACGGCAACCACAAAGAAAGTTAACAAACCTACTCATCAAAATAAAGAGGAAAAACATAAAGTCTCAGCAAAAACAAAAGAAATGAAAAAAAACCCAAAAACAAAAGTAATTCAGCACAGGAGAGTAAGAAGAACAAAGAAAACGTCAGCACCATAAAAAAAAGTACTACAAAATGACAGCACAAACTCACATCTATCAATAATTACACTGACTGTAAATGGATGCAATGCACACATAAAGAGATGGAGAGTGATAGAATGGATAAAAAAATAGGATCCATCAATATGCTGTCTACAAGAGACACACCTTAGAAACAAAGATGTGAATTTATTAAAAGTCAGAGGTTGGAAAAAAATATATCAAGCTAACAACTAGCAAAAAAGAGCAGGAGTGGCAATTCTAATCTCAGATAAAATAGACTTTAAAACAATATCCACCATAAAAGACAAAGAAGGACACTATATAATGATTAAGGGGACGATCCATCATGAAGACATACCATAATAAACATCTACGCACCCAATGACAGGGCTCCAAAATACATAAAACAAACTCTAACAACACTGAGAAGAGAAATTGACAGTTCCACAATAATAGTAAGAGACTTAAACACACCACTCTCAGTAAAGGACAGAACAACTAAAAAGAAACTCAGCAAAGATACAGAAGACCTAAAGGGGAAAATCAGCCAACTTGACCTCATAGACATATGTAGAACAGTCCATCCAACAGCTGCAAAGTACACATTCCTTTCCAATGCACCTGGAACATTCTCCAGAATAGACCACATCTTAGGCCACAGAGCAGTCCTCAACAAGATCCAAAATGTTGAGATAATTCGAAGTATCTACTCTGACCATGATGCCATCAAGGTAGAAATTAACAACAGAAAGAGCAAGGAAAAAAAATCAGTTACATAGAAACTGAATAATACCCTGCCTATACATCACTGGGAAATAGAAGAAATCAGAGATGGAATAAAAAAATTCCTAGAATCAAACGAGAATGAAAACACATCATACAAAATCCTTTGGGACACAGCAAAGGCAATCTTGAGAGGAAAATTTATAGC
Source organism: Trichechus manatus latirostris (assembly GCF_000243295.1). Taxonomy (NCBI): domain Eukaryota; kingdom Metazoa; phylum Chordata; class Mammalia; order Sirenia; family Trichechidae; genus Trichechus; species Trichechus manatus. Next base: position 2,175,299 of record NW_004444011.1, on the reverse strand, counting down.
AGTAGATGCACACATCAAAAAAGAAGGGACAAAATCAAAACATTAACTATACAACTCAAACAAATAGAGAACAGCAAAAAAAGCCCACAGCCACCAGAAGAAAGGAAATAATAAAGATCAGAGCAGAAATAAATGAAATAGAGAATAGAAAAAAAAGAATGAACAAGACCAAAAGTTGGTTCTTTGAAAGAATCAACAGAATCGACAAACCACCGGCCAGACTCACAAAAGAAAAACAGGAGAGGACGCAAATAACCCAAATAAAAAATGAAATGGGTGATATTACAACAGACCAAACTGAAATAAAAAGGATCATAAGAGACTATTATGAAACACTATACACCAGCAAATTTGAAAATGCAGAGTAAATGGATAAATTTCTAGAAACACTACCTACCCAAACTACAACAAAGTGATGTTGAAAATCTGAACAGAACCATAACAAGAGAAGAGATTGAAAAGGTAATTAAAAAAACTCTGAACAAAAAAAAGCCCTGGCCCAGATGGCTTCACTGGAGAATTCTACAAAACATTCACAGAAGAGTTTGTAACAGTACTACTCAAGCTATTTCAGAGCATAGAAACGGAAGCAACACTTCTGAATTCACTCTGTGAAGCCAGCATAATGCTGATACCAAAACCAGGCAAAGACACCACAAAAAAAGAAAATTACAGACCAATATCGCTCATGAATATAGATACAAAAATTCTCAAAAAATTCTAGCCAGTAGAATTCAGCATAGTATCAAGGAAATAATACAACACAACCAAGTAGGATTCATACGAGGTATGCAAGATGGTTCAACATTAGGAAATCAATCAACGTAATCCACCACATAAATAAAAGGAAAGAAAAGAATCACATGATCATCTCAATTGACACAGAAAAGGCATTTGACAAAGTCCAACACCCATTCCTGATAAAAACTCTCAATCAAATAGGTATAGAAGGGAAAT
>NW_004444011.1:2172621-2173757 GCF_000243295.1 Trichechus manatus latirostris | reverse complement strand
CAATTTACAAATACAATGCAATCCCGATCCAAATACCAACAACATTCTTCAAAGAGATGGAAAAACTAATCATTAACTTTATATGGAAAGAGAAGAAGCCCTGAATAAGTAACGCACTACTGAAGAAGAAGAATAAAGTAGGAAGACTCACACTACCTGACCTCAGAACCTACTATACAGTTATGGTAGTCAAAACATCTTGGTACTGGTACAATTGCAAATACATTGACCAATGGAATAGAATTGAGAATCGAGATGTAAATCCATCCACCTACGGTCACCTGATTTTGACAAGGGCTCAAAGTCCATCAAATGGGGAAAAGACAGTCTTTTTCACAAATGGTGCTGGCAAAACTGGATATCCATCTGCAAAAAAATGAATCAGGACCCATACCTCATGCCATATACAAAAACTAATTCAAAATGGATCAAAGAGCTAAATATAAAGCCAAAAACTATAAAGTTCATAGAAGAGAAAATAGGACCAATGCTACAGGTCCTAATACACGGCACTGACAGGATACTAACCATAACCATCAACACACAAACCCCAGAAGATAAGCTAGGTAACTGCGATCTCCTAAAAAGTCAAACACCTATGCTCTTCAAAAGACTTCACCAAAAGAGTAAAAAGAGAACTCACAGACTGGGAAAAAATTTTGGGACAGTACAAGTCAGACAAAGGTCTAATCTCCATAATCTACAAGAAAATCAAACACCTCGACAACAGAAAGACAAATAATCCTATTTTAAAATGGGCAAAGGAAATGAATGGACACTTCACCAAAGAAGACATTCAAGTGGCCAACAGACACATGAGGAAATGCTTGTGATCACTAGCCATTGGAGAAATGCAAATTAAAACCACAATGAGATGCCATCTCACCCGGGATTACTGGCACGAATCCAAAACACTGGAAATAACAAATGTTGGAGGGGCTGTGGGGAGATCATAACTGTTATGCATTGCTGGTGGGAATGCAAAATGATACGACCATTTTCGAAAATGATATAGAAAGCTAGATTAGAAATGATTAGAAAGCTAGAAATAGAAATACCATACGATCCAACAATCCCACTCCTAGGAATATATCCTAGAGAAATAAGAGTCATCACTCGAATAGACATATGCACAC
>NW_004444011.1:2166235-2171295 GCF_000243295.1 Trichechus manatus latirostris | reverse complement strand
ACCAATGTTATAAAACAATATGTGTACTACTGTTTAATGAGATACTATTTGTTCTGTAAACCTTCATCTGAAGTACAATAAAACAAAATGTAAACAGGATATTAATCATTTTTCCTTCTCTCTTTTTTTTTTAACCTTGGTTTTTGGCAAAAAAAAAAGTTGAGGATGACATACTTGATATGGATGAAATTTCATAATACTCATTTGACAGTTCTTCATGTTCCCATGTTTGGGGCAAATTAGAATTCAAATTATTCTATGTAATCTAGAAATATTTACATGTTTTTAGAGATTGAGTTTTGCATTCCTGTCTCCATCATCTTTTCATCTGAGTAACCACTGTTGTTTTCCTGTAACACTTTATAGTCCACCTTTGTTGCTTGTCTGTCAGATACAATACTACTGTTTTTCATTTATGAACTGTTTTCTCTCCTTGCAACCAGGACGTTCTACTATACCTCATTAAGTCATTGATTGGTTTTCACACTGAAATGCTCTTCCTATTTCTTTCTATATTTGTAAACGTCCTGTCACAATTGGAACTTTTTCTGTGTTATATGTGGAACATAAAATAAGGGTTGTAAACAATGTTTTAGATAATCTTAAAATCACAAAGTATGAAATGTTTCTTTGTTTTACACTTTGTGTAGCCATTCCATACACTTCTAAACATGCTATAGACAGTAGACGATGTGTTAAGGGCAAGCTTAATATTTCTGAATAATTCTATTCCTGTTCTTTCATATTTTTTTCCTATTTAAGATGACTGAGGAGATACTGATGTTGTCTATATAAAATTGATGGGTTCTGTTGCCATAGTGTGAGTAGTGGCATTTTAAAACAGTTACTCTGAAGATCACAGTTTCCAACATACCAAAAAAAAATAATAATAATTCTGAAATTTAACAATGTTCAAATGATAGTAAACAATTACTTAGATCTATTCCTACTTAGCAATTAGGTGAAACTGAGAAAGGATTTGTGAAATCTCTTGATTTTCCCTAAGTATAAAAAGTTATGGTTTAAAAAAATCATTGATGTCAAACTACATGATATTTGAGCTTATCTCATTGTAACTTAGAGTGATATTTGAAAAACTAAGCAAAGTGTTTCATCTCATTGATCAAGTTTTAAAATACTATTTTATATTTTAATTATTATTATCATTACATTAGGATTTTTCATGAGTAGGAATATTTTGCTGTTCTTTCAATGATCTACTTTTTATTTGAATTGTCACTTAATAATTTTCAATACTTTTAATTCATAATGTCAGTCTAACTAATTTACATAATTTGTTTTAATAATTTCTTTTTATTTAAAGACATAAAATAATCCCTCCCAAGATAAGATCTCCTTATGTGATATTTTAGCTCATACCATTTACTTCTGTATAATTTTTTGACAATCAAGAGAATTTATGTCCATTTTATGCAATATGAATTACTCTATTTAGTATTATTGAAAGAAAAAGAAATTGAAAATTGTAAACAGATTACAGTGAAGTAGCAGCTAATTTTGCATGGAAGCCATGGGAAAGATGAGGACAAATAAGAAAATGGTAATCTACATCTTAGGAATGCATTCTTGTGGCATCTCAGCAGAGGAAAGGGGCTGAGAAATGGGCAAGAAGACTGATGGGAAATTAGTATTGTTTTGGATGTAAGCACTAGGGATAAGCTTGGCTGATTAAGGGTTATACAAAACGTTCCCTCTAATGCGTAGAAATTATTCTGCCTCTCTGCAACTGCAATGAGAGTCAGCGACTCTGAGTCGTAAAATCAGACACTGAATTTTTGAAAACTGAGATACTGGGGGAAAGCCTCTAAGTGTTCACATTATCTGAAAGAAAGCAAAGCGAATTGGCAAACATCTTCTGTAAATCCACAAAAGCAACCATGAAAAGTTTCTGCCCAGGAAGAAATGGTAGATCATAATTAATAAGAAATGACTTGTTATTTCTAATTTCACATGTATAAACTATCATTGATTTTTCTCTTTACTTAGTGTGCTGTACTGTTTTAAAGAACATGAAACTATGTATGTGTCACTCTGGACTTCATTTTTGGATAAACTTAGTTTTCTGAAAGGTCTTAATCTACTCTGCTACAGATTATCATATTGCATGAAAAATGGCCTTTCTTATGAACTCTTAGAAATTACAAAGAATACCTAGTTAAGGCAGTGACTATTTCTTTTAACGTTTTATGTAAAAGTATCAGGAATTTTAAATTGATTAGTAAATTATTTAATTCTTGAACCAAACCCCTTTACTTGTAGTTTAATTTTAAACACTCTAGTAGTCTTACATGTTTTTGTTATTGTTTTGTACCTTTTACTTTGGGGAAAAAAAAAAAATATTGAGGGTCAGACTAGCTGTACAGAGGAAATGGCACCAACTTGGGAATCAGCCAGTGTGGATGACAGGAACTGATTCTGTCTCTCACTGGCTGAATGAGCTTACTCTTTTGGCCTTAACTCCTCTATCTGTACATGAGGGGTTGATGATGAGCTACCATTGACTGAGTGCCTTCTCTGTGCCTGGCAGCATTATAGTTAATCTTAAAACAGTACTGCAAGGTGGGCATTATTGCACCCATTTTTATAAATGAAGAAACTGAAGCTCAGAAGTTTAAGCAACTTGCCCAAGGTCATGCAGCTAATAAGCAGCACATGCTGAAATTCTGAACCATCTGGATATAAAGTCCATGTGTTTTAGTCGATGAATTTATAATTCTCTGAACTACTTATACTTTATTTTGGGAGTCTCTGTCCTGACCATAACCTAACCATGGTCCTCTGCTTTTTCTTTTTTTTTGAAAAAACTTTTTTTTACTAAGAAAAGTTCTAGAAAACTAACAGTGATTCTAACTGACCACATTTTGGGCAATTGTTCCCTCACAAACTTCTCTAAATCTCATTGGTTCTCCAGTATTTCCTCACAAAGCTTCTTGAGAGAAAATGACTTCATGTAGTCAATCTCTGTTCTCATTTACTTATCAAATTGTTAATAAAATTATTGAAAAATAGACTCTTCATATCTCTCAACTCTAAATTGTCTTCAGGACAACATTTACATCTTGTTTCCAATCTATTTTTGTATACTTATTTCATCAAGTGTTTTTCAGGTTTCATTTATAGTATCTCTGTCGATGGAGTTCTCCATAGAAATAGAAAAAAAGTAAATAAAAAAGAAGTGCAGCTCACGGGCCTCTTGCTGATGTGGCTAATTCTTTCTGTAAATGATACAGATTTGTAGAGTCTTGGTTTATCATCCAAACCTATGCTAGTTCATCCCTTTCAGAATCTAATTCTATTGCTCCCTTATATTTTCATTACACAACTTGAGGTCCAGTTGTGTAAAAATATCTTTGCACTCAGAGGTTTCTTCTGCAATAGAAGCTTTAAATGTTGGGAGGCTGAAGAAATCTGCAATAATCAAAAATATCTGCATTGTTTTAACAAGATATACATTAATTTTTCCTGAGGTTAAAATGTTTAAAAAATATAAATGAAATAGTCCCCGTAGAATCGAAGACTAACAAACTATTTTAATTATTTTATAAAATTCAGCCTTTAGCATTCTTATCTTATTACTTCCTATGACTTGGCATCCTCTGAATGCTTAAATCTAGACAAATATTCTTACTGCAGCTACAACTGTGCTTCATCTTATGCCTGTATACTTTGCATCCAGGGCTTATGAAATATAGAAAATGACTTTGACATAATTTGATTAATTTGAGCTATGGTTAGCCCTTTTTATTGGCCTACAGGTTTGATATCTGGGTATTATAAACCTTCATAAGGCAGTTTGGAATGTTTAAAAAATGAGGAAAGTGGGGTTGAGTGGAGTGAGGCAGACTTTGTTCATCTCTGTTTTAAACTCTGCAATTGTATTTAAGATGCTTTATGGATTCTAACTCCCAATGCCTCATTGGTAGTTCACTGGTAGAATTTTTGCCTTCCTTGTAGGAGACCTGGGTTTGATTCCTGGCCAATGCACATCACATGCAGCCACCAGCTGTCTGTCAGTGAAAGATTGCATATTGCTGTGATGCTGAACAGGTTTCAGCAGAACTTCCAGACTAAGATGGACTTGGAAGAAAGGCTTGGCAATCTACTTCTGAAAATCAGCCAATGAAAACCCTAAGGATCACAATGGTCTTATCCACAATTGATCATAGAGGTGGCACAGGACTGGGCAGTGTTTTCTTCCATTATGCACGAGATCATCATGAGTCATTGGCTGACTCAACGGCTGCTAACAACAGCAACGACAACGACGTGGATTCTAAACCAGGGAGTTAGGCTCAATGATAACTCCCCCACTCTTACATTAACCCGCAATAATTTTATGCATGCTGTTGAGGAAGGGCTTTGTTTCGACTTTTTTCCACATTATGGTATCTAACAGATTTTCTGAAAGTTTAATTGACATGTTTTAGATAGTTTTTTCTTTAGTTATTTAAAAGTATATTACACAAGCATCATATGAATATATATCTCCTTCTAAGAAATTAAAATATTTCTAGATAAGGCAATCTATCCAAAATCTCTCCAGGTCTCCAGAAGAATATATCGTTGATTATTTTTCGAGAAATTTTTTCAAGAGTTTCCCAGTTAACAACTTTGGTTAAAAATGGTTCCATACCATCATTTCTATCCAGGCAAAACTGTAAAGGAGATAAACTTTATTCTTGGCCTGTATTAGTGTTCTCTGTAATCCATTTTAATTTTCTAATTCCTCCTTTCTTCCCCTCATGCCAAGTGCCTCCTCTCTCCTTCCTTACCCTATCACTTAACACTCTAAAGAAAATATTCCTATACTTAACTATGAACTTAAGTCAATGTATTACTTAAAACACTTGTACGTTAATCTTAGCACCAAGTACAAAATAAAAGGCTTTGCTGGCCCAGATGGCTTCACTGGAGAATTCTACAAAACATTTTCAGAAGGGCTTGTACCAGTTCTACTCAAACTATTTCAGAGCATAGAAGAGGAAGCAACCCTTCCAAATTCATTCTATGAAGCCAGCATAACACTGATACCAAAACCA
>NW_004444011.1:2156728-2166135 GCF_000243295.1 Trichechus manatus latirostris | reverse complement strand
AAAAAAAAAAAAAAAAAAAAGAACCCCCCCAAAAATAAATAAATAAATAAAAGGCTTTGTCCCAGTTAACAAATACCAATAATACAGTGGAGGAAGTGTTTTAGGAAGCATGGGGCCTCTTCTGTGTCCTTGAATTCTGCCTCTTAGGTATCTGCTCATTCTGTAAGACCATAAAGCCAGCTCTGCCAATGGATATTTTAAAGGAAAAGTGACATTTTGAATAGGAGTTGCATTTTATTGCAGAATCATTTGTCAAAGTTCCAATGTATAATTTGAAATTATGAGCTCATCTGCTTAGCCAGGAGCAAGGCAGTGAAGTGTTAAGATTCTGCAACAGTTTCAAATGAAAAGGAGGCAGGTTATATGCTCTGAGAATATCTAAAAGCATGCACCACTGCCACTGCTGTTATGTGGTAGTGATGGCCATAATACAGCTACAAAGCCTACTGGCCCTAAAACTTTCAGAAGATATTGGAGCCTAATACCATTTATGAAAATTAACCCAAAATAGACCATTGACCTAAATGTAAGAACTAAAACCACAAAACTCTTAAAACAACACATAGGAGTAATGCTTCAGAACCTAGTTTTCGGTAATGAGTTCTTAGATATGTCACCAAAAGTACAAACAACAAAAGATAAAATAAATAAATTAGACTGCATCAAAATAAAAAAAAAAAAAAAATGTGCATCAAAGAACTTTATCAACAAAGTGAAAAAACAACCTCCAGAATGGGAAAAATATTTGGGACCCATATGTCTGAAAAGGGTTTAATATCCTGAATATATAAAGAATTCAACAACAAAAAGACAAACAACCCAGTAAAAAACTGAGTGAAGGACTTGAATAGACATTACATCAAAAAAGGTAATCAAATGGACAATAAGCACTACAAATGGCCAATAAACACAAGAAAAGATGCTCAACATCGTTAGCCATTAGGGAAAACAAAGATCGAAACCACAATGACAATGACATACCACTTCACCCCCACCAGGGATGGAGAAATTGGAGCCCTCATCTACTGTTGGTAGGATTGCAAAATGGTAAGTCACTGTGGAAGACAATTTGGTTATTCCTCAAAGAGGTAAACATAAATTATCATATGATCCAGCAATTCCATTCCTAGGTATATACTCGAAAGAATTGAAAGCAGGGACTCAAACAGATACTTGTACGCCAGTGTTCACTGTAGCATTATTCACCATAACCAATAGGTGAAAACAACTAAAGTATCTATGAACAGATGAAAGGATGAATGAAATATGTTATATCCATGCAATGGAATATTATTCAGCCATATAAAGAAATAAATTCTCATAAATACTGCCACATAGATGAACCTTGAGAACATTATGCTAAATGAAATAAGTCAGACACAAAAGGACAAATATTGTATGATCTCACTTACATGAAATATCTAGAATAAGAAAATGCACAGAGAGCTAAGTTTGTTAGTGGTTACCAGGGCCTGGTAGGAGGACAAATGAGGAGTTACTGCTTAAGGGGTACTGAGTTTCTGTTAAGAGTGATGAAAAAAAAAAGCTGGAAATGAATAATGGTGAAAGGTTGTACAACATGTTGGATGTAATTAAGGTCACTGAACTGTACATGTAAAAATGGTTAAAATGGCAGATGTTTTATTATATATATTTTATCACCATACAATTTTTAAAAAAAATTTTTTAAAGGAAATATAGCAGGATGGGAGAAGGGGCCACTAACCACCATATTACCACAGCCTTAAGTAAGAACTGTGTTTCACCGCTCCCCAGGTCTTTGGCTCCTCTGGGGTTATGTTAGACCTAAACGTTTTTAAAAAACTTTTGACTGTTAGCTATATATACCTTTGTTAGTTTTCAAATTCATCGTTCTTGTGCTACCTTGAAGAATAGGTACATATCTATTAAGTGGCAGGCATGATGCTAACTATTTTGTATATATCGTATTTTATTAAACATGTCAGGTTTATTAATGTAAGAATTATGACTCCGGTTTTATGGGTGAGGCCATTGAAACCCAAGCTCTCCTAACTCAAAGTGGTTGTTTCATAGTTCAGACTGAGATGGGATTAACTGCAAAGTCTGTCTTTTTCACTAAGCCGTGTAGCTTCTTCCCTTGTCCCTTTTTAATCAATATTGCATGGATTGTTTTACAAGCAGTCTTGTATAATATTTTGGACTCTCACACTCTAACTTAATGTCATTTTTTAGAAGGTTTAAAAAATAAACTTTAGAGTACATTTAGAGTACTCTGTCATACAGGGACGCTATGAGTTGGAATTGACTTGATGACACAAAACAACAACATTCATCAATTACAAACAACGGAGAACATCTTTGTGTGCTGACATGGAAGTAACCTTAAGACATATTAAGTGAATTAAGTTACAGAAAAATCCTAATAGTGTGATACAGTTTGTGGAAAATCACAACCAAACTCAACTAGATTGTCTGTATTATTTAAGTATATATGTACGTTTTGGTGTATGCATGTATAAAAAGCTGCAAAGGAAGTATAAATGAATGACATTAAACCTGGATGAACACCAATGTTCATTGCAGCATTATTCAGCATAGCTAAAAGGTGAAAACAACTGTACTGTACCCTTAAACTGGTAACAGCTATTTCCTCTGGGAAATAGCTGGAGATGGGCAGTGGCAGGCACTGGGAGCTTTGCTTTATCTGTATTGTTTGATTTTTTTAAACAATATAAATGCATTTAGTTAACATAAATTAAAAATATGTTAAATAATCATTCAAGAAGTGTTACTTTTTTAGTTAGAAATCATTTATAAAATCCTTCAATGTAATTTGCCATTTTGGAAATTCTGCCAGTCAAAGTCCATTTAAAGGCTTGCTGATAGAAATTGTGTTTTCACTGAAAATATCTGCTAGCTAAAATAATGATCAATGGTGAGAAGTCACCTGAATAATTAAGTCAGTTCACCAACTAAACTTGTTTCTCCATTCCCAAAATTCTTAGATTAATGCAAACCCTGTGTTCTTTAAAGAGCTTACACAAAGCATTCCTATGTGTCTAACAATGTCCTCCCAGGGTTTTTGGGAAGGGGAATTAGAGTTTCTCTGTGTCTATCCAGTTATCTGATATTTCTTTTTACATAGTGAGCTCTTGTGGCTTGGTTTTTTAGCTTCTTTTTGTTGGAAATTTAATTGATACTGTTTCAAGTTATTTTCCTACTAAGTAACATATTGTATTTGTACTTGGTGTAATTTGTGTATACATTTTATGTTGCATTTAATGAAAACACAGGGACCCTATCATGGCTTGTTTTTTTTGGTTTTATTCTTAATTAATATAGTCACTATATATTGATGATTCCATTCATTGGAGCAAAATTTATTGTGAGAAGATAAGATCAACTTTATGATCTTTTTATTTCTTACCTCAATTGGAAGCATTTTGCTATGGGAAGATATTGCTATCCTGAGTCAAAGAAGTTACTACGTATTTTTATGCTTGACAGACTTTAAATATTCAGGAATTTATTTGAAAATAAACTTTTTTTTGACTATTGAGTTAAAAATAACATTTAAGCATGTTCCCAAGGTGAGGTACGTCTCTTGTATGATGCAATTTATGTTATTCCTATAATGGAGCTCTGTTAGTGAATGTTTGAGACTGTATGTTCGTACAATGGTAGATAAACCACTGAGAAGCCAAGACTTTGCTCATATCCTTGTTTCATCCATCAGAACCATCCTGAAGTATGGGTGAAATAATTTAGGGATAGCATTCAATATCACTTTTGGCTGATGTTTCAGAAATGCAGATGACATCTTCTGTGTCTGAATTTTTTGGGTTGGAAGTGTCTTCTAGATAATGTTTTCAGCTGCATAGACTGTTCAGTGATTCAAATTTTAGAGAATGTAATTCCATGAAGCCACTGGCAATATCATCAAGTCTACCACCAACTTTATTGTCACTGTTTTTGCATGTTTCGGTTAGGTACCAAAACCCGTTGCCATCGAGTCAATTCCGACGCATAGTGACCTTGCCTCATAGAGTTTCCAAGGAGTGGCTAGTAGATTCAAACTGCCAACCTTTCAGTTAGCAGCTGAGCTCTTAACCACTGTGCCACCAGGGCTCCCCTCTTAGGTACACAGCCTGAAATTTTAGCCAGTTTTCTTTTATTTATTTTCCTCAAAGAATGCTATTCTGTTTGTGGGGGCAGTGTCAAAATAGTATAAATTTTCCCATGCTTAGAAATCTAAGTTAACAGTGACATTTTCGTTTTGTTTTTTAGAGCATCAGGGCATCAGGCCTTATCCTATTGGAAACAATCCTTTTTGGGTCTCTGCTTCTGTACTTTCCGGTGAGTAACATAATTGTATTTTAAAAGTAGCCATTTATTTTATCTTACTTAAGTAGTATTTTATATATATGTATGTATGTTTGTATATGTATATATATATGGCTTTATAGACATGTACATTCTGGCTCTAACCAATAATAAATGTTAGTTATTTAACATTTCTCAACCTTGGCTTCCTCTTGTAAAATGGAGATAATTATACTTTTCTTCCCAAGTATGTGAGTAAGGTTAAATGTTTCATGTGAGATAACATATGAAATCCATTCTTGGTATGTATGTTTCATATGTATACATGCATACACATGTAAATATTAATTTCCTTTTTTCCCTCTCTACCTAAATCAGAACCATGAAACACATCAACTAGTTAATGCTGGAAAATTCCGGTGTGAAAGACCGTAATGGTTACATAGAAAAATAAACATAATAAAATAAAGGTATCTGTGGTATTAGTGGTTTATATAACCGTAGTAGACTCTTCGTATCACACTAGTATCATGTTTGTATGCACTTCATGAATTTCACTCCATTCAGTTAAACCAACTTGTATTCATGAGTTATATGTGCCAAGCACTATGCTAGTTCTTGGGGATATTCTGTGAGCAAGGTGAAATTGAGCTCTCTTAAGAAATTTATGATTTAGAGGAGGAGACAAATAAGTACAGGCAATAATAATACAATATGATAAATGCTAAGCCAGTAGGAAGGCAGGGACAGGATGCTGTTGGAGGCATGTACAAGATACACCTAACCAAGTCTAGGGAATTAAAATATCACTTGCCTAAAATTGATAACATGAATAGGTGGTAGGGAAGGAAAAAAGTAGAGCTGCCAGGATACCCTGTTCTTTTTGGTTTTCCTCTTACCTCACTAGGTGCTCCATCTCCGTCTTCTCTGCTGATTCTTAATCTTCTTTCTCACCTCTTAACACTTGAGTGCCTCACTACTCAGTCCTTGTACTTCTTCTTAATCTATACTCTCTCTCTCGGTGATCTCATCAAGCCTCATAGCTTTAAATAGTATTTATATGCCAGTGACTCCCAAATTTGTATCTCCAGACCTTTCCTCTGAACTCCAAACTCATATATATATTCAGCTGTTTTATTTGACATCTCCATTTGAAGGCCCAGTGGTATGCCCTGTCAGGTTTTTAACTGAGCTCCCCATCTCTTTCACCCCCAGATTCAAAGTCTCCCCTTTCCATTGATGACAACTCTGTCCTTCAAGTTACTCAGGCCAAAAATCTTGTAGTCATTTTTGACACCTTTCTTTCTTTCACATTCATCAGAAAATCCTTCAAAATATAGCAAGAATTGAACTGTTTCTCACCATGTCCACTGCTACCACCGTGGTGTAAACCATAGTCAGTATCTTTTCTGTATTATTGCTATAGTCTCTTTATTCCCACCAACCCACCACCTGATTGCCTCCTACCATCTATCTATTTTCAAAATAGCAGTGAGCTTTAATACCAAAGTTAGACTATGTCACTCCTCAAAATTTTCAAATAGTTTGCCATTTCTTTTACAGTAAAAGCCAAAATCCTTATAATTTGGACAGTGCCCCTCCATCACCTCATTTCCTAATCCTATTCCCTCACTCAATGTTTACAAGTGTTCTTGAGCAACCAAAGTTACAGACTCACAATATTATCTTGAAAAATAATTTTAGTAATCTGAATATCTATTGTTGCTACTATCATCTTTTTCCTGAACTTCTGTCCTTTTCTACCCAGGAGTCAGAGGGATCTTTAAAAATATCGAATCTAATCAATTACCTTTTCTGTTTATTGCCAGTGTTCTTAGAATAAAAATCAAAGCTTTTGACACAGCTTGTGATATTCTGTATAGTGTGGTCCTTGTCCACCTCGCCAGCCTCATCTCATACCATCTTATCTTCACTTTTCCTACCTCAGCAACTCTGAAATAATTCTTTCAGTTCTCAAATATTATGCCTTTTGTGGTAAACGGAATAATATCCTCCCCTCTAGAGATATTTATGTCTTAATCACTGGAGCCTGTGAACATATTACCTACATGGAAAAAAAAAAAACCAGAAAACAAAACTCATTGTCATTGAGTTTATTCCAACTCATGACGACCGCATGTGTTACAGAGTAAAACTGCTCTATAGGGGTTTCTTGGCTATAATCTTTACGGAAGCAGATCCCTAGGCCTTTCTCCTGTGGCACTGCTGGGCAAGTCTGAACTGTCAACCTTTAGGTTAGTAGTTGTCTTAGTCATCTACTGCTACTATAACAGAAATACTGCAAGTGAATGGCTTTAACAAACAGAAGTTTATTGTCTCACAGCCTGGAAGGCTAGAAGTCCAAATTCAGGACTCCAGCTCCCAGGGAAGGCTTTCTCTCTCTGTCAGTTCTGGGGGAAGGTCCTTGTCATCAATCTTCCCCTGGTCTAGGCACTTCTCAACACAGGGACCTCAGATCCAAAGGACACCCTCCACTCCCGGATCTCCTTTCTTGATGTAGGAGATCCCTCTTTCTTTCTGCTCACTTCTCTCTTTTATATCTCCAAAGAGATTGACTCAAGATACAACCTAATCTTATAGACTGAGTCCTGCCTCCTTAACATAACTGCCTCTAATCCTGCCTCATTAACATCATAGAGGTAGGATTTACAATACATAGGAAAATCACATGAGATGGCAAAATGGTGAACAATCACACAATACCAGGAAGCATGGCCTAGCCAAGTTGATACACATTTTGGGGAAACACAATTCAATCCATAACAGTAGTCAAGTGCAAACCATTTACTCCACGCAGGGACTTCACATGGAAAAAGAAACTTTGCAATGTGGTTAAGTTAAGGACCTTGAAATTGGGAGGTTTTCCTGGATTACCTGGGTAGGCCCAAGGTAACCACAAGAGTTCTAAGTGAAAGAAGGAAGCAGAAGAGAGAGACCGAGAGAGACAGCAACGTGAGAAAGATTAGGCTGGCCATTCCAGCTGTGAAGATGAACAAAGGCGACCACAAACCAAGGAATGCAGGCAGCCTCTAGAAGTTGGAAAAGAGGAGGAAAAAGATTCTTTCCTAGAGCCTGTAGAAGGTAACACTGCTCTGCTGATGCCTTGATTTTAGCTCTGTAAAACCCATTTCAGACTTCTGACCTCCAGAACTGTAAGATAATTTGTGTTGTTTTGAGTGACCAGGTTTGTGGTAATATGTTACAGCAGCAATAGGAAACTTACTATGGGATCTTTGCAAGTTTTTCCTTTGGTTTTGAAGAGTCTTCCTGGCTTTCTTCCCTCTACGGATCCTTTTGCCTAATTAATATCTAGATATCCTTTAGATTTCTGTGTAAGCATCACTTTTTCAAGAAAACTTTTCCTGATCCTCAGTCTGAGTCAAATTTCTTGCAATAATTTCTTCTGGAATCCCGTTCCTTTTCTTGATAACACCAATCTTGTTTTATAATTATACAATCAAAAGTGCAATTATTTTTTTTATTGTTGTAATTAAATGAAGTTTACATTTCAAGTTAGTCTCCCATACAAATTTTTTTTTACATACATTGTTATGAGACCTTAATTGCTCACCCCGTTCTACAACAGCACACTCCTCTTTTCCACCCTTGATTCCCCATGACCATTCAACCAGCTCCTAACTGGTTGCCTTCCCATCTCACCTCTGGACAGAAGCTACCCCTTTGGTCTCTTGTATCTACTTCACTAAGAGGCACACTCTTCGCGAGTATCACTTTATGTCCCACAGTCCAGTCCAATCCCTGTCTGAAGAGTTGACCTCGGAAATTGTTTTAGTTCTGGTCTGATAAGAGCGTCCAGGGGCCATGCTTTCCAGGGCACCTCCAGTCTCAGTCAGACCATTAAGTCTGCTCTTCTTACTAGAATTTGAGTTCTCCACCCCATCCTTCTACTGCTCCATCAGGGACCGTCTGTTGTGTTTGTTCCCTGTCAGGACGTTCATTGGTGGTAGCCAGGCACCATCTAGTTCTTCTGGTCCAGGCTGATGAAGTCTCTAGTTTATGTGGCCCATTCTGTCTCTTGGGCTAATATTTTCCTTGTGTCTTTGGTATTCTTTGTTCTCCTTTGTTCAAGTGGTTGGGACCAATTGATGCATCTTAGATGGCTGCTTGCAAGCTTTTAAGACCCCAGACACCACTCACAAAAGTAGGATGCAGAACATTTTCTTAATAAGCTTTGTTATGCCAATTGACATAGATGTCCCCTGAAAGCATGGTCCCCAGACCCCACCCATCCCTGCTACTCTGTCTCTAGAAGTATTTGATTGTATTGAGGAAACTTCTTAGATTTGGTTTAGTCCAGTTGTGTTGACTTCCCCTGTAGTGTGTGCTGTCCTTCCTTTCACCTAAGATGATTCTAATCTACTATCTACTTATTGAATAACCCTCACCCTCCATCCCCACCCCCGTAACCATCAAAGAATGTTTTCTTCTGTGTTTAAACCTTTTCTCGAGTTCTCATCATAGTGGTCTTATACAGTATTTGTCCTTCTGTGACTGATTAAATTCATTCAGCATAATAAGTTCCAGCTTCCACCATGTTATACGATGTTTCACAGCTTCATCGTTCTTTGTCTTTGCGTAATATTCCATTGTGTGGATATGCCATAATTTGTTTATCCATTCGTCCGTTGATGGGCACCTAGGTTGCTTCCATCTTTTGGCTATTGTGAACAGTGCTGCTATGAACATGGGCGTGCATATATCTATTCGTGTGACGGCTCTTGTTTCTGTTGGCCATATTCCAAGGAGCGGGGTAGCTAGATCGTATGGTACTTCTATTTGTAGCTTTTTAAGGAAGTACCAAATCAATTTCCAAAGTGGTTGGACTATTTTACATTCCCACCAACAGTGTATAAGTGTTCCAGTCTCTACACAACCTTTTCAGCATTTATTATTTTGTGTCTTTTGGATTAATGCTAGCCTTGTTGGGGTGAGATGGTATCTCACTGTAGTTTTGATCTGCATTTCTCTGATGGTTAATGATCGTGAGCATTTCTTCATGTGTCTGTTAGCCACCTGAATATCTTCTCTGGGGAAGTGCCTGTTCATATCCTTTGCCCATT
>NW_004444011.1:2154605-2155826 GCF_000243295.1 Trichechus manatus latirostris | reverse complement strand
AATTTCTTGCAGTAGTGTCTTGTAGTTTTCTCTGTATAGATCTTTTACATCTCTGGTTAGATTTATTCCTAAGTATTTTATCTTCTTGGAGGCTATTGTAAATGGTATTGATTTGGTGATTTCCTCTTCAAGGTTCTCTTTGTTGGTGTAAAGGAATCCAATTGATTTTTGTATGTTTATCTTGTATCTTGACACTTTGCTGAAATCTATTAGTTCCAGTAGTTTTCTTGTGTATTCTTTGGGGTTTCTGTGTATAAGATCATATCATCTGCAAATAGAGATACTTTGACTTCTTCCTTACCTATTTGGATGCCCTTTATTTCTTATTCTAGCTTAATTGCTCTGGCTAGGACCTCCAGCACAATGTTGAATAATAGTGGTGATAGAGGGCGTCCTTGTCTGGTTCCTGTTTTCAAGGGGAATGCTTTCAAAGTCTCTCCATTTAGAGTGATGTTGGCTGTTGGTTTTGTATAAATGTCCTTAATTATATTGAGGAATTTCCCTTCTCTTCCTATTTCGTTGAGAGTTTTTATCATGAATGGGTGTTGGACTTTGCTGAATGCCTTTTCTGCATCAATTGATAAGATCATGTGGTTCTTGTCTTTTGTTTTATTTATGTGATGGATTACATTGATTGTTTTTCTAGTGTTGAACCAGCCCTGCATACCTGGTATAAATCCCACTTGGTCATGGTGAATTTTTTTTTTGATATGTTGCTGAATTCTCTTGGCTAAAATTTTGTTGAGGATTTTTGGGTCAATGTTCATGAGGGATATTGATCTCTAATTTTCTTTTTTTGCGGTGTCTTTACCTGGTTTTGGTATCAGGGTTACGCTGGCTTCATAGAATGAGTTTGAGAGTATTCCATCCTTTTCTATGCTCTGAAATACCTTTAGTAGAGGTGGTGTTATCTCTTCTCTGAAAGTTTGGTAGAATTCTTCAGTGAAACCATCCAGGCCATGGCTTTTTTTTTTTTTTGGCAGTTTTTTAATAACCTTTTTCCATCTCTTCTTGTTTTACGGGTTTATTTAGTTGTTCTACCTCTGTTTGTGTTAATTTAGGTAGGTAGTGAGTTTCTAGAAATTTGTCCTTTTCCTCTAGGTTTCCAAATTTTTCAGAGTACAGTTTTTCATAGTAATCTGTTATGATTCTTTTAATTTCAGTTGGGTCTGTTGTGATATCACCCATCTCATTTCTTATATGGGTTATCTGCTTCCTCTC
>NW_004444011.1:2136909-2154001 GCF_000243295.1 Trichechus manatus latirostris | reverse complement strand
GCTGTCTATCTCTCTTTTCAGTGCTGTTAGAGGTTGGTTTATTTATTTTGGAGCCCTGTCATTGGCTGCATAAGTGTTTATTATAGTTATATTCTCCTGGTATATTGACCCTTTAATCATTATATAGTGCCCTTACTTATCCTTTGTGGTGGATTTTACTTTAAATTCTATTTTGTCAGAGATTAATGTTGTCACTCCTGCTCCTTTTTGAGTACTGTTTGCTTGATATATTTTTTTCCATCCTTTGAGTTTTAGCCTGTTTATGTCTTTAAGTCTAAGGTGTGTCTCTTGTAGGCGGCATATAGATGGATCATGCTTTTTTATCTAATCTGCTACTCTCCGTCTCTTTTTCGTGCATTAAGTCCGTTTACATTCAGTGTAATTATTGATAAGTATGAGTTTAGTGCTGTCATCCTGATAGCTCTTTTTGTGTGTTGTTCACAGTTTCTTTGTTCCCCTTAATTTTCTGTGCTGAGTCATTTTTCTTTACATATTTTTTTTTTATCTTTTTCATTGTTGTAGATTTTGTGTTTGCTGGGTCTTTATGTTTTTCTCCTTTTTTATTTTGATTTGTAGGATTATTAGATTCCTTTGTGGTTACCTTAATATTTGCCTTTTTTTTCTAAGTTTATATGAGTCTTTTATTACTTTATATCACCTTAACTTCCTCTCCATATGAAAAATCAAAGTTTTCATTTTTTAAGTCCCTCTGTTTTGTTTTAATGTTGTCCTTTTTTACATATTGATATCTGTTTCCCTATTTTCAATGTTTTAGCTTTGATGTATTTTCGATTTCCCTATCTGAGTCAATATCTGGTTACTCTGTCCTGTGTTCTAGTCTTGTGTTGTTATCTGGTGTTATTGATTATCTAACCATAGGACTCCCTTTAGTATTTCTTGTAATTTTGGCTTGGTTTTTGCAAATTCCCTGAACTTCTGTTTATCTGGAACTGCCCTAATTTCACCATCATATTTAAGAGACAGTTTTGCTGGCTATATAATTTTGTCTGGCAGTTATTTTCCTTCAAGGCTTTATGTACGTCATCCCATTGCCTTCTACCCTGCATGGTTTCTGCTGAGTAGTCTAAGCTTATTCTAATTGACTCTCCTTTGTAGATGACTTTTCTTTTATCCCTAGCTGCTCTTAAAATCCTCTGTTTATCTTTGGTTTCGGTAAGTTTGATTATAATATGTCTTGGTGATGTTCTTTTGGGATCTACCTTATGTGGGGTTTGATAAGCATCTTGGATAGATATCTTCTCATGTTTCATGATATCAGGGAAGTTTTCTGTCAACAAATCTTCGACAATTTTATCCGTATTTTCTGTTATCCCCCCCTGTTCTGGTACTCCAATCACTCGTAGGTTATTTCTCTTGATAGAGTCCCACATGACTCTTAGAGTTTCTTCATTCTTTTTCATTCTTTTATCTGATTTTTCTGCAGATAAGTTGGGGTCAAGAGCTTTATCTTCAGTGTCACTAATTCTAACTTCTACTGCCTCAATTCTGCTCCTATGGCTCTCTATTGAGTTGTCTAATTCTGAAATTTTATTGTTAATCTTCTGGATTTCTGATTGCTGTCTCTCTGTGGATTTTTGCAACCTATTAAATTTGACATTATGTTCTTGAATAAATTTTTTAAGTTCCACTACTACTTTGTCTGTATGTTCCCTGGATGTTTCTGCATTTTGTCAAATTTCCTTTCTAATTTCTACGAGAGTTCTGTATATTAATCTTTTGTATTCTGTCTCTGGTAATTCCAAGAAATTCTCTTCCTCCAGAGAATTTATTGATTCTTTATTTTGGGAGCTTGCTGAAGTGATCATGGACTGTCTCTTTATGTGATTTTGTATTGACTGTTGTCTCTGAGCCATCAGTAAGTTATTATAATTTTATTTTGTATTTGTTTAGTGAGTTTTAGCTTCTTGTTTTGTTTTGATATGCCCCAATAGGCTGCTCTTGTGCATTAGTTTGATTATTGACACCTTCGAAGCTCTAACATCCTGTCACCAGGTAGTTAGTTCTGTAACTAAGTAGTGCCCACAGGAGTCTGTTAAATTTTCCTATATGGGTTCAGCTCAGGTGACCAGGCAGTCGGTCACCAAGTGTGTGGTGTAGGCTCTCACCTACAGTCCTAGAGAGGCATGGGTGATTGGTGCAGGCACCTGACTGTGGCTGTGGTAGGGGATCACGCGCTGAGCCAGGCAGGGGGCTGACAGCTGCCCCTGAGAGTCTGAAAGGAAAGCGTGTCCCTATTCTCTAGGGTGAGTAGGTAGGTGAGTTTTGCAGCCAGACTATGAGCACCCCACTCTGTTGGCTGTAAAGAGTCGAGGGCACCACTTTTTATTGGACTCCTGTAGCAGGTGACTAGGAGGTTTAGGTGACGTCACCAGTCCTCAAGTCCCTGTTACGGATTGATAAAAGTGCCTACATAAGTGGCAGGGCTGTTTCGGGGGTCACAAATCTGCCACTTCACAGCTGAAACAGTTGAAGTTAAACTTCAGATGTTTGTCTGGTTGTACTGCGGTAGTGAGGGCTAACACTGTTGAGATGGGTCCCCACAAGTCTATACAGGGTGTAAGTCACTTAGAGTCTTAGGACCTCTTATGCCTGTGCCTAGCAAAGGAGCTGTGCCAACCCTGTGTTCCTGGCTTAGGGAAGCCAGAAGCTTATTTGTTCCCTGTCCAAGGCCAGGAGAATAGGTCAGGACTCCTTTTGGGGTGTATTTCCAGCCCAGTGAACTCCGGGTTCAGAGCGCGGAGGGAGGAGGTAAAAGGGAGAGAGGTTTTTCCCAAATGGGCTTTTTTTTTTTTTAAATCCCCGCAAGAGGCCGCACGCATGTACTTATCTTTAGCCACTTGGGAGCTGCTTTTCACTGGTTCATAGTGTCCAAGCAGAATCTCTGCTGCTGGTTCTCTCTCTACATGGAAGCTGCGTTCCGAGTGCGCGCACAGCTGTTTAACTGCTTCACTGTGGACCTGGCGCAGCTGAGGAGTTGCCGGAGCAACTAAAGTGTTGCCATCCCGCCACCGCAGCTCTGATGCAGCTGGCTTCTTCTGAACCATCTCCCTCTCCCCCACCACTCAGTCCGATTCCTCAACTTTGCCTTGTTCAGGGCTCCTAGATATTTATATATAATCAAATCACTTGTTTTTCCAGGTCTTTGTTGTAAGAGGGTATAGGAAGTGTCTGACTACACTGCTATGTTGGCTCTGCTCCCAAAAGTGTGATTATTTGAATGTATGTTATAATTATACATTCAGAAGTGCACCAGATGCAATGGTGAACAAACTCAGCTCTGTGTAAGTTTGTTCACTACTGCATCTTCAGCACCTAGCTCAGTGCTTGTCATCATAGTAGAAGCACAGTAAATATACATTGAATAAATGAATTAAGTTATACCTGAATGAACTTAGGTCTATACCCTAAACTAGTGGCTGTTGTCCTGTTGAAGCAGCCTAAAAAGATTCTTCTTGATTGTAGAAGACCAAGAAAGATGATCCTTACTTATATTACTTTATTTAATGCCACAATTTAGGCAATAAAATTATTTTTATTGTTATTTTGGGGTATTAGTGGAAGTTTGGTTCATTGTGACTTGTAAGATACATACTTATTCAAATCAAGTGGGTATATAAATGGGCAAAGACCTAAAATCTGTAGAATTTTAAAGCCCCTTGAATGGAAGATATACTCTAAAAAAGTAGGACATTTGAAAGAATAGGAAATGTCAGGCTACTAAATGTTCAAAGCTGTTATTAAAAGACCCTTTCCTTGCCTGGGATCCAATTTTGAAACACATCTGATAGATCTCTACCTATGAGATAACAGAGAAAAAATGAGAAGAGAATGGCAGTTTAAAATAAGGATAAAGACAGCACTTCTGCTTAATAATTCTAACATGCCTGGGAGGAAGAAAACAGAAAACGAGGCTTACCAAACACATTCTTCCCAGAAACATTAGGTTACCTCATAATATTGGCATCATGCCTACCTAGCTGTCTATTTCATCTTTAATAACAAGTTATTTTTATAACTGTTTAAGATACTAATGTGTATTATAGCCTAACCCTTAAGTTCCCATAGTCATATGGTATACCTCAGTTTCAGTTAGCTTGTTGCTGATGGTCTGAAGACAGAAAGAAGGCAAATTAACATTTATTTGATGAAAATTTGCATATGGCATAAGATACCAAACCAAATCCACTGCCGTCAAATCAATTCTGACCCTACAGGACAGAGTAGAACTGCCTCATAGGTTTTCCAAGGTTGTAATCTTAACAAAAACAGACTGCCACATCTTCCTCCAGTGGAGCAGCTGGTGGCTTTGAACCTCTGATCTTTTGGTTAGCAGTAGAGCTCTTACCCACTGCACCACCAGGGCTCCTCATAGCATAAGATACAGGGGGAGAAAGGAGATTAAAACACTGTATTGACTGAATCTGGAAAAGAGAGTAATTTTATTTAAGGGCTCTGAGAGAGAGTAGAAGTGCCCCATAGAGTTTCCAAGGAACGGCTGGTGGATTTGAACTGCTGATCTTTGGGTTAGCAATTGAGCTCTTAACCACTACACCACTAGGGCTCCACTAAGAGAATGAGAAGGTGAAGTCAAGGTAATTAACTAAAATAAAGGCTTTAGCTACGTAGAAGTGTGTGTATGTGCATCAGTGTACATGCACAAATCATTCTCTGAAAGGATAAGAGTAACCTGGTCTGTTGACCAGGGCTCATTTGCAGAAATTTAGTTTAGAACCTTTAGTTAAAGTTTTTGCTACAAGGAAGACCTGTATTAAGTGATTAAGGTGATTAAGAAAATTGAATATAACTAAAAGGTCTAATCATTTGATGGTATGACTGATACCCTTCTAATTTTAAAATATATTACCTACTTTCTGTCTTTCTGGTATGGCCTGTACCAGAATTGCCCATGAAAGTTTTACTGTGGGTTACAGTTTTTAGAAAAGTAAACTTAAGTAAAGTAGAATGTTTTAGAGCTGGGTAATCCAAGGGGGCTTTGGAGACATTCACTGTTCTACTGAGTTATGCAATGAGCCTTTTATTCTTTTTAGGCTATATACTGTTGTTCAGATTTGCAAGAATTAAGGTTATTTTTGCCTTTTCTAAGCAATCTTAGACTACAGATGATTTCATAACAATGCTTATATTAGAAAGTCCAAATTAGAGATTATCATCATTGTGCAGATGAGGACAAACCAAAATCTTGACTAAATTTAGCATTGTTATAATTGGGTAACAGCGAGCTGAAGCATTTAAAACATTTTGTTACAGAGTCTCAAAAGAGACTCATGATTTGAAGTCCATATATTTGTGAAGAAATTATTAGTATTCATAATCATCTAAAAACTTTCATACGATTTGTAAAAGAAAGAAAAGGAACTTAAAAAAACAACTAAAATGCTCTTTTTTCTGGTTAAATTACATAGAAAAAGATATTTTAGGGATTAATAAATCATATTATTGGTAATATAAAGTCTCAAAGTTTGTTTCTGCCCTTAACCAAACCACCAATTTCAGCTAATAAAGCAGGTTTTCCCCTCTAACTTTAGTTATCTATTTGTTTGGCTGATGTGCCTTTCTGTAAAGGACACCAATGCATGTGTAAAAATAATACTTATTTTCGAGTTTCAGGTCCTATAAAAAAAGAATTGCAAACTATTAGAACTGGAAGGGAAATCAGACACAGCTTAGTCTTTATTCAACCTCTTTATTTTGCAAATGAAAGAAGAGGCTCGGAGAAGTTGTGACTCATCTAACTTTTTTCAGCCAGGTAATGAGAAAGCTAGGAATAGAATCTAGTTTCTTGACTCACTCCTGGTCTAGCACAGACTTCACTCTACAATAATACTTCTTATAAGAGGGTATGAATGTGAGACTCAAGTGGTACTAAGCAGGAGAACCAGGAAGGCCCATGTTCTACCTGTTGGCCAGTAATCCTTCCTCTTTAGGTCTCCAAGGAAATAAAAAGCACAGAGGATGAAACAGGGAACCCATTTATACTAGCTCTAAGGCCTAATGTAAAACTCGGATGAACTTGGACAGACCGTGATGAACCATGTGAAGTTTCTGTTATTCAACCATTTTCTACCTACAAAAATGGCAATTTGATATGTTTCAACCTAGTAGATAAAATTTTAGACCATATCAGGTTGGTTTCAGTGGCATAGAATGTGAACCAGTGAAAAGACTGCTTTTCCTATGTTCACCCCAAAGCCAAAAACTAAAACTTAGTTTTTGTTTTTTTTTTTTAACTACAATGTAGATAAAGCCCAATCTGGAGCACTGGCACATAGCAGAGGAAAAACAAGAGGACATTGCTCTCAAACACAGAGCTTAAAAGGAGGGGCATAAAGAAGAGAGAGTTGAAAATGGGGGAGGAGCGAGGGAGAATGGAGAATATAGCTAAAGTAGCCCAGTTTCGGAATTAAGGTCTCGTATTTACTATAGGCCTTGCAGGCTGTTTAGAAAAAGAGTTAACGTAGCAGACCTGGGCTTGCTATCCTTAAAAAGGTCTGTTTTCAAGGTTGGCCCTTGGCCAGCACCTGGAAACTTGTATTTTGGGAAGGTTCCCACCATTCCTTGGTAAGAATTACTCATAGTGCGTAATCTGTTTCTGCAAACAATATGGTTTATGCTGAATACCTGCTTTCCTTCTGCAACTCTGGAATTTTGGTATGTGCTAGGCAGAGGGTGCTTACATGACCAGCCCCCAGTAAAAACCTTGAGCAGAGTTTCTAGTGAGCTTCCCTGATAGACAACATTTCACATGTGTTGTCACAAATCATTGCTGGAAGAATTAAGTGGGTCCTGTGTGACTCCACTGAGAGATGATCTTCTTGGAAGCTTATGTCTGATTTCCTTTGGACTTCTCCGCATGTGCCTTTCCCTTCATTGATTTTTCTTTGTATCTTTCCACTGTAACAAATCATAGTTGTGAGTATGACTATGCTGAGTACTGGGAATGCTCCTAGTAAATCACTGAACCTGAGAGAAGTGGTCTTGAGCACCTCCGACACATAGGCTATTCTGTTCTCTATTAAACTTTTCACAGATGCAGACTTTGGAATCACAGTATTCATTCTGGCTTGAAAGACTCTTATTTAGTTACGTACTCTGCTTGTGTCTTCTTTCTTTCATACATTTCCCTTTTGTTCATTTAGAAAAATATACACACAAGTTCTTCATCCCTTCAACCTAGCTGTGTCTCAGAGCAAATTAGAACTGGCTGGAAACAATTCCTGTGGTCTACAAAAGTATGGAACAACTACTCCAACCCAATAGGAATTCAATTAGAGGTTAAGAAGTTTGAGACAGAACTTCTTTTATCAGGATGTTATAGCTCATAGAAAAAACATTTACAAATCATCACTCTGCATTTTAAAATAATTTTAATGCCATTCGTGTGTTTGGGAGTTTGGAAGAGAGGAGACACTTAAGTTGTTCATAGAGAAGGTGAGTGAACATTTATTCATTCATTTACTCAGGAACGTCAGAACAATGTTTTGGGACTTCATCCTTTGCAATGTATTGTTAACGGAGTTGTGATAATATACTATGTGAGCAATGTTTTAGGAAGGTTATCTGAATGAGATATGTAGATGGAAAGAATAAGAAATAAGAGAGATAGAAAGGCCCTTTAGGAGGATTTTGTAATTGGGAAGATCACTCATTTATTCATCAAACTTATTGTGTGCCATGCACTGCATGAAGCACTGGGGATATAGAGATAAAAGATACAATAACTGCCTTCAAGAAAGTTTGGATGTATGTATTAGTTTCATAGAGCTACCTTAGCAAATTACCATAAACTGGTGGGTTAAAACAGAGGTTTATACTCTTACAGTTCTAGATGCCAGAAGTCTGAAATCCAGCAGGGCTGCACCCCCTCCAAGGACTCTAGAGAGAACTCATTCCTTGCCTCTCCCAGCTTCTAGTGACTGCCCTGGCATTCCTGGGCTTATGGCCACATCATTCTAGTCTCTGCCTCTGTCTTCACATAGCCTTCTCCTCTGTGTGTCTGTCACTTATCTGTCTGTCTCAAAACTCTCTCTACCTCTTTAAGGACACTTGCATTGAATTTAGGGCCCACTCAGGATGATCTGCTCACCTCAAGGTACTTAATCACAGCCACAAAGTCTCTTTTTCCATGTAAGGTAACATATTCACAAATTCCAGGGATTAGGACAGGGACATATCTTTTAGGGGGCTACCATTCAGCCCACTACAATGTAGTTGGGAAGACAGAAATTAACAGATACTTACAGTTCCAAGTAGTAAATACCATGTTTAATGTTATGCACAAAGAGCTTATGCCCTACTGGAGGAAGGGAGAAGGGCTGAAGAGAATCTTGAAGGTGAGAACCTGAACAATGTCAGTGACAAGAAGGATGGAGACAAAGGGATGGATGTAAGAGATGATAAAAAAGTATAATTGAGAGGACTTAGTAATTAGTAGAAGGAGCCCGGGTTGTGCAGTAGTTACGTGCTGGGCTGCCAACCAAAAGGTTAGCAATTCAAACCCACCAGCCACTCGGCAGGAGAAAGATGTGGCAGTCTGCTTCTGTAAAGATTACATTCATGGAAACCCTATAGGGAAGTTCTATTCTGTCCTCTAGGGTTGCTATGAGTTGGAATTCACTCGACGGCAACGGGTAGTAATTAGTGGATCAGTTGGCGCAACATGTCCAGACCTGATCTAAAGCATAGTGACTGTGAAATTGGAATAATGAATGATGTAGGGATAAATATCAGAACTATTGTAGCAAAATTCATGCAACATAACACAAATGTTTCTATTTTAAAATTTTAAAAAAATTACTTTTTCAAAAAAAATTATTAAATAATCCATGATGCATTTTCATCACAAAAATATTTAAATAATTCAAAAGAATAGAGAACAAAATGTGGAAGGCCTCCTTCATCAACAACCCTTTGCACTTCATTACCTGACCTTAGACATAATCAGTACTGGCAGAAAGTGTATGTCCTTTCAGTCCCCCTTCTACTGTAAAATTCTTATTTTCTTTCTTATGATTTCATAAATATACACAATTTTATCTTTCTAAAATCTCCTGATCTGAAGAGAAGAGGTATATTAGTTCTCTGTTGCTGTGCCACATATTACCCCAACACTCAGTAGCTTAAAACAATAAATATTATCTCAGATAGTTTCTATGCATCAGCAGTTTTGGAGCAACTTCAGTCATGCTGTCATCCAGGACTGCGGTCATGTGAAGGCTTAATTGGGATTACAGGATCAGTTTCTAAGATGCTTCACATACAGGGCTGGCAAGTTGATGCTGGCTATTGGCAGGAGGTCTCAGTTCCTTGCCATGTGGACCTCTCCAAAGATATGCTTGAGTGTCCTCAGTACATGGCACCTGCGTTCCTATAGGACAGCTCTCAGAAGTCACCTACCATCACTTCTGCCATATTCTTTTTGCCAGAAGCAAGTCACTAAGACTGGCCTGCACTCCAGCAGAGGGGAACTAAGCTCCATCTTTGCAAGGGAGGCGTGTCAAAGAAGTTGTGAACGTATTTTAAAACCACCATAGGAGGTGATTCCCCACAACCGGTACTTATCCACATAAATTGTCAAATTCTTTAGCCCACACATAAGAGGTTGGACTGTTAAAACAGAGAGGAAAGTATATTTTAAGTTTTTACAGACTTAGGAGATTTAGACTTTTCTTGCCTTTCTACCTTTCCTGTCACTAATAAGATGAAGGATATTGTCCTTCCCTCTACCATTCTTCTCCCAATCAATGTCATTTCTATCATGAATATAAATCTAAAAAGGTGGTGTGTGTGTTTTGTCAGAACTAAGATGGATCAATATTTAACTACTAAGTGATCCAGGTATTGTCAGATATTTTATTTTAAATTTGTCATTATCTAGTGAGAAAAACAACGTAATGTAGAGAAAGGAGATAAGCTGAGTCAAACTTATAATTTAAATGTATTTTAGAAGAAAAATACCTTATTAATCCTTAATGAAGTACCATTTTAAGTCTGTCAAGCAATAAGCCATTTACTTATTTATATTAGTGAGGAATCATGATTTTTATTTTATTCAGTGAGTTTTAATCCTTACTATTATTTTTTATTTTGATGCTCAAATTATCCCAGATTTGGCCAGTGGGACTCCCTTAAAGCTAGCTCCTCCATTTTTTTTTTTTTTTTTTACTCTGGTGAAATATATATAACAAAGCATATACCATTTCAACTATTTTTATATGTAGAGTTCAGTACGTTAATTACATTAAACATGTTGTGCAGCAATCACTGCTGTTTCCAATTTTTTTTAATCAACCTTGAAAAAAGACTCTAAACTCCGTAAACAGTACCCTCTATTTCTCCCTTCACTTGCTCTTGGTAACCACTAATAAACTTTGGTCTCTATGCATTTGCCTATTCTGGATATTTCATATATATGAGATCATACAGTGTTTGTCGTTTTGTGTCTGACTTATTTCACTCAGCATGTTTTCAAGGTTTACCCGTAGCATGTATCAGAACTTTGCCTTTATGGCTAAATAATATTCCATTATATGTATATGTTGTTGTTGTGTGTCATCAGGTCAATTCTGACTCATAGTAGCCATATACAACAGAGTAGAACTGCACCATAGGGTTTCCAAGGCTGTAATCTTTATGGGAGCAGATTGGCAGGTCTTTTCTCTCGCAGGTTGGCTGGTGGGTTCGAACTGCTGACTCCTCAGTTAGCAGCGTAGAGCTTAACCATTGCACCACCATGACTCCTTGTGTTATATGTATATACCACACATTTTATTTTTCCATTCATCTGTTGATACACACTTTCGGCTATGATGAATAATGCTGCAGTGAACATCAGTGTACAAGGATCTATTCAAGTCCCTGCTTTTAAGTCTTTTAGGTATATACCTAGGAGTGGGATTGCTGAGTCATAAGGTCGTTCTATGTTTAACTTTTTGAGGAAACACCATATGGTTTTCCACAGCGGCTGTACCATTTTACAAGCCTACCAGCAATGGATGATGTTTCCAGTTTCTCCACATCCTCATCAATACTTATTATTTTCCATTTTTCTGATAGTAGCCATCCTAGTGTGGGGGAAGTGGTATCTCATGGTTTTGATTTGCATTTCCCTAAAGACTAATGACGTTGATTATCTTTTTATGTGCTGTTGGTCATTTGTATAACTTCTTTGGTGAAATGTCTATTCAAGTCCTTTGCTCATTTTTTAATTGTCTTTTTGTTGTTGAGTTATAGAAGTTATTTATATATTTTGTATATAAAACACTTATCAGATATATGATTCCCTAATATTTCTCTTATTCTGTAGGTTGTTTCTTCACTTTGTTGATAAAGACCTTTGATGTACAAAAGTTTTAAATTTTGATGACATCCAGTTTATCTATTTTGTGCTTTGGTGTCATATTCATGAATCCACTGATGCAAACTAAGTCTCAAAGCATTACTCCTGTGTTTTGTTCTAAGAATTTTGTAATTTTAGTTCTTACATTTAGGTTTTTTATCTGTTTTGAGCTGAATTTTTTATATAGTGTGAGCTATGGGGTCCAGTTTTATTCTTTTTTATATGGAGATCCAGTTTTCCCAGCACCATTTATTGAAGAAACTATTCTTTCCTCGGTGGATGGACTTAACACCCTGTCAAAGATCAATTGGCCATAGAGGGATGGGTTTATTTCTAGACTCTTGATTTTATTCCATTTTCTATGTGCCTCTTATTATACAGTACCAGACTGTTTTGATTACTATAGCTTTATTATATGTTTCGAGATTAGGAAGTTTGAGTCCTACTACTTTGTTTTACTTTTTCAGGATTGCTTTGGCTATTTGGGGCTTCTTGAAGTTCCATATAAATTTGAGGATTGGCTTTCCCATGTTTACAAAAAAAAAGAAAGATATTAGAATTTTGGTAGAGATTGTGATCAATCTGTAGATTTTTTGGGTTGTATTGACATCTTAACTATATTGTCTTCCAATCTATGAACACAGGATATCTTTCCATTTATTTATATTTTCTTTAATTTATTTCAACAATCTTTATACTTTTCATTATACAAGTTGTTCATCTCCCTGGTTAAATTTGTTCCTAGGTATGTTATTATTTTAGAAGTTAATGTAAATGGAATTGTTTTCTTAATTTCTTTTTCAGATTGTGGCTAAGGTATCACTACCCAACTTGTTTAGGTTATTATTGATTTGAGATCTTTCTTCTTTTTTAATATAGGCACTTAAACTGCTATAAATTTCTAAGTACTGCCGTCACAGCATCCCATCCAACTTGTTTAGGTTATTATTGATTTGAGATATTTCTTTGTTTTTAATATAGGCACTTAAACTGCTATAAATTTCTAAGTACTGCCTTCACAGCATCCTATAGTTTTGGTACGTTGTTTTCATTTTCATTGTATTCTAAGTATTGTATGATTTCTCTCTTGATTTCTTCCTTGGCTTACTGATTGTTTAATAGTGTGTTGTTTAATTTCCACATATTTATGTATTTTTTATTTGGGTATTTTCCAGTTTTCCTTTTGTTCTTAATTTCTAGTGTCATTCCATTGGGGTCAAAGAAGATACTTTGTATGATTTAAATATTTTTAAATTTATTTAGACTTGTTTTGTGACCTAAAATTGATCTATCCTGAAGAACAATCCATGTGTACTGGATAAGAATATATATGTATTGTTCTGATATTGGGTAGAATGTTCTATATATGTCTGTTAGGTCTGGTTGGTTAATAGTGTTGTTCAAATCCTCTGTTTTCTTATTGATCTTCTTTCTAGATGTTCTATACATTATTAAAAGTGATGTATTAAAGTCTCTATTATTGTAAACTGCCTATTTCTTCCTTCAGTTCTGTAAATGTTTGCTTCACATAATTTGGGGATCTGATGTTAGGTGCTTATTTGTTTATCATTATTACATTTTCTTGATGAATTGACCCTTTTATCATTATATAAGGAGCTCTGGTAGTGCAGTGGTTAATTGCTAGCTGCTAACTGAAATGTTGGTGGTTCAAACCCACCAGCAGATGTGGCAGTCTGCTTCCGTAAAGATTTACAGCCTTGGAAACCCTATGGGGCAGTTGTACTCTGTCCTATAACGTCACTGTGGTCGGAATTTGACTTGACAGCAATGGGTATCATTATATAATATCCTTTTTCTCTTGTAACAGATTTTGACTTACAGTTTTTTTTTGTGTTTTGTCTGATATTAATATAGCCCACCCAGCTCTCTTTTTGTTACTATTTGCATGGAATATTTTTTTCCATCCTTACACTTTCAATCTTTTTGTGTCTTTGGGCCTAAGATGAGTTTCCTGTAGATAGCATATAAATGGATCATATGTTTTTATCCATTCTGTCACTCTTTGCCTTTTGATTGTAGCATGTAATCCATTTAAGGAAATTGCCGATAAGGAAGGACTTCTGCCACTTTGCTATTCGTATTTTGTATGTCTTATACCTTCTTAGTCCCTCATTTCCTCCAATATTGCCATCATTTGTGTTTACTTGAGTTTTTTTATTCAATCATTTTGATTACCTTCTCCTTTCCTTCTGTGTATTTTTTTTTTTTTTAGATATTTACTTTGTGGTTCCTATGACTAATACATTTAACGTTCTAAATTTATAACAACCTAGTTTAAGTTTATGCAAAACTTAACTTCAGTAACATACAAAATCTCTATTCACACATTGCTCCTTCATCTCCTTGTTTATGTTGTTGTTATCACTAATTACATCCTTATACATAATGTGCCCACTAACATAACTTTATACTTATTTTTTCTGCAGTTATCATTACCTTAGAAAGCATGTAGGACATAGCAACTAGGCTTAGCAACTGAAAATACCATAAAACTGACCCTTATATTTTTCTGTGAAATGACCTTTGCTGGAGATCTTATTTTCTCTGTACAGCTTTGAATTAATGTCTACTGCCCTTTCCCTTCAATTTGAAGGACTTCCTTTAGCATGTCTTTTAGAGCAGGTCTGGTCACAACAAACTCCCTCAGCTTTTGTTTATTTAAGATTATCTCATTTTCACACTCTCTTTTGAAGGACATTTTTGCCAGATTAAGAATTCTTGGGGCCATGGTGGC
Source organism: Trichechus manatus latirostris (assembly GCF_000243295.1). Taxonomy (NCBI): domain Eukaryota; kingdom Metazoa; phylum Chordata; class Mammalia; order Sirenia; family Trichechidae; genus Trichechus; species Trichechus manatus. The sequence continues at coordinate 2,139,869 of NW_004444011.1, read as the reverse complement.
AAAGTGGTTAACAGGTTGGCTGCTAACCAAAAGGTCAGCAGTTTGAATCTACGAGCCACTCCTTGGAAACTCTGTGGAACAGTTCTACTCTGTCCTGTAGGGTCGCTATGAGTCAAAATCAACTTGACAGCAATGGGTTTGGTTTTGGTTTGGATAGAATTCTTGGTTGCCAGTTTTTTTTTCTTTCATCACTTTCAATATGTCATTCCACTGCCTTCTTGTCTCTAAGATTCTGAGAAGAAATCAGTGCTTAGTCTTTTTAAGGATCCCTTGTATGTGAAAACTTACTTCTCTCTTGCTGCTTTCAGGATTTTCTCTTTGTCTTTAGTTTTTAAGAATTTGATTATAATCTCAGTGTGGATCTATTTGAGTTTATCCTACTTGGAGTTTCTTAAGCTTCTTGGATTTGTAGAGTTATGTCCTTCATCAAATCTGGAAAGTTTTCTTCTATCCTTTCTTCAAATATTCTTTCTGTCACTTTTTGCCTCTCTTCTTCTGGGATTCCCTTCATGTGTATGTTGGTTTGCTTGTTAGGGTCCTATAATTTGATTAGGCTTTGCTTCATTTTCCACCGTTTTCTGCTGTTGCTCTTCAGCCTCCATACTTTCAATTGCATTACCCCTACTTTGCTGATAATTTTTCTTTTGCCAGCTCAAATCGACAGTTAAGTTTTTCCAATTAATTATTTTATTTGTTATTGTAGTTTTCAGCTTCAATATTTCTGTTTGATTCCTTTTATAGTTTATATCTCTTTATTGAAATTCTCATTTTGTTCCTCTATTGTTTTCCTGAATTCCTTTAGTTCATTGTCTGTGTTTTCCTTTAGTTCTTTGAGCTATTTCATATTGTTGTTTTAAAGTCTTAAAATCTGTTCATTATCCAAGGTTTCGATACGTTTAATTTTTGTTTCTTTGTATTGTTCTTTCAATTGGGCCATCCTTTCCTATGTCTTTGACTGCCTTGTGAATGTTTGTTAAAATGGGAATGTTTGAATATGATTATGTGTTAACTCTGGAACTCCGATTATTCCCTATCTTATTTAGCTAGTGCTGCTATAACTGAAATACCACAAGTGGATCGCTTTAACAAAATGAAATTTGTCTAGGAGGCTGGAAGTCCAAATTAGGGTGCCAGATCCAGGGGAAGGCTTTCTCTCTCTTTCAGCTCTGCAGGAAGGTTGTTGTCATCAATTTTCCTATGGCCTAGGAGCTTCTCAGCACAGGTATCCCGGGTCCAAAGGATGCACTCCCTTCCTGTTTCTTCTTTCGTGGTGGTAGGAAGTCCCTCTCCTCTCTGCTCAATTCTGTCTTTCATATCTCAAAAGAGATTGACTCAAGATACAACCTAATACTATAGATTGAGTCCTGCCTCATTAACATAACTGCCTCTAGTACTTTCTCATTAATATTATATAGGTTAGAATTTACAACACATAGGATAATCACTTCAAATCACAGAATGGTGGACAACCACACAATACTGGGAATTGTGGCCTAGCCAAGTTGATACACATTGTGAGGGGGACACAATTCAACCTATAACGTTCCTTTTTCCAGGAATTGTAGTTTTATTTTTGTTTTTTAATTGTTGAAGGCTATAATAGTCCATCTGCTCAGCAACTGCCCCTGACTCCTCTTGCAAAGGCTGCCTTCCAAAACATGCATGGACACCAAGATTCCTTTCCAGAGCCTGTGCCCAATTAGTGTTTTGAAGGAAATTTCCTTTTATTCCAGGGAAGTAACAAAAACAAAAAACAGAAAATATCTGATTCTTCCACTCCTCAGTGATTGTTCTTTTTACTTAATGAAGACTGCAGTCAACTGTCTGTTTAGTTACTTTTCCAAACTAACTTTTTTCTTTTTTAACCTATGGATTATTTTTAAATTTTTTTTTTTATTGTACTTCAGGTGAAGGTTTACAGAACAAATAGTTTCTCATTAAACAGTAGTACACATATTGTTTTCATGACATTGGTTAACAACCCCACGACATGTCAACCCTCTTCCTTCTCGACCTTTATTTATTTATTTTTTTTGGTCAAAATATACACAACGAAAGAAACACCATTCAAAAATTTCTACATGCACAGTTCAGTGACATCGACTACTCTCTTCCAGTTGTGCTGCTATTCTCACTTTAGATGAAAGGTTACAGAGCAAAATAGTTTCTCATTAAACAGTTAGTGCACATGTTGCCCTATGACAATGTTTAACAATCTCACTACACATCAACGCTGTCCTTCCTCAACCATGGGTTCTCTATCATCAGCTTTCATGTCCCTTCTGCCTTCTAGCCCTTGTCCCTGGACTGCTGTGCCTCATTAGTCCCATTTTGTTTTATGGGGCTGTCCAATCCACAGCTGAACAGGGAACCTCGGAAGTGACTTCACCACTGAGCTAAAAGGGTGTCTGGAGGCCATACTCTCAGGGTTTCTCCAGTCTCCATTAGGCCAGTAAATCTGGCCTTTTTTTCTGTGTGTTAGAATTTTTTTCTACATCCTTCTCGAGCTCTGTCCAGAACCCTCTGTTGTGATCCTGGTCAGTGCAGTCAGTGGTGGTAGCTGGGCACCATCTTGCTATACTGGACTCAGTCCGGTGGAGGCCTTGGTAGCTGTGGTCCATTACTCCTTTGGACTAATCGTTTCACTGTATCCTCTTCTCTTCATTCTCCCTTGCTCCCGAAGGGATGAGACCAGTGGAGTATCTTAGATGGCTGCTCACAGGCTTTCAAAATCCCAGACACTACTCACCAAGGTACAATGTAGAACATTGTCTTTATAAACTGTGTTATGCCAGCTGAGCTAGAAGTTCCCTGAGACCATTGTACCAACAGCCCTCCACCCAGCAATTCAGTCCCTCAGAGAGTTTGGATGTGTCTATGGAGCTTCCATGACCTTTCCTTGTACAGGTTGTGCTGGCTTCCCCAGTACTGTGTAATGGCTCACCCTTCACCAAAGATAC
>NW_004444011.1:2134433-2136105 GCF_000243295.1 Trichechus manatus latirostris | reverse complement strand
ACTTGTACTGTCCAAAAATTTTTTCCCAGTCTGTAGGTTCTCTTTTTACTCTTTTGGTGAAGTCTTTTGAAGAGCATAGGTGTTTGATTTTTAGGAGATCGCAGGTATCTAGGTTATCTTCTGGGGTTTCTGTGCTGATGGTTATGGTTTTTATCCTGTTAATGCCATTTATTAGGACCTGTAGCATTGGTCCTATTATCTCTTCTATGAACTTTAGAGTTTTTGGCTTTATATTTAGGTCTTTGATCCATTTTGAATTAGTTTTTGTATATGGCGTGAGGTATGTGTCCTGATTCATTCTTTTTGCAGATGGATATCCAGTATTGCTGGCACCATTTGTTAAAAAGACTGTCTTTTCCCCATTTGATGGACTTGGGGCCCTTGTCAAAGATCAGGTGACTGTAGGTGGATGGATTTATATCTCGGTTCTCAATTCTGTTCCATTGGTCAAGTATCTGTTGTTGACTCCTGTAGCTGTATAGTACATTCTGAGGTCAGGTAGTGTGAGTCTGCCAACTTTATTCTTGTTCTTCAGTAGTGCTTTACTTCTTGGGGGCTTCTTCCCTTTCCATAAGAAGTTAATTATTAGTTTTTCCATCTCTTTGAAGAATGTTGTTGGTATTTGGATTGGGATTGCTTTGTATTTGTAAATTGCTTTGGGTAGAATTGTCATTTTCACAATGTTGAGTCTACCTATCCATGAGCATGGTATGTTTTCCCATTTATGTAGATCCCTTTGGTTTTCATGCAGTAGTGTTTTGTAGTTTACTTTCTATAGGTCTTTTACATTTCTGGTTAGATTTATTCCTAAGTATCTTATTTTTTATGAGCTATTATAAATGGTATTTTTTCCTGGTTTCATTTTCATCATTCTGTTTATTGGTGTATAGTAATCCAGCTTATTTTTGAATCTTTATCTTGTATCCTGCTACTCTGCTGAATCTTTCTAGTAGTTCCAGTAGATTTCTCGTGGAGTCTTTAGGGTTTCCTATGTATAGTATCATATTATCCACAAACAGGGACAGTTTAATTTCTTCATTAGCAATTTGGATGCCCTTTATTTCTTTCTCTTGCGTTATTACACTAGTAAGAACTTCCAGCACAATGTTAAATAGGAGTGGTGATAAAGGGCATCCTTATCTTGTTCCTGTTTTCAAGGGGAATGTTTTCAGCCCCTCTCCATTAAGAATGATGTTGGCCCCTGGACCAGATGGCTTCACTGAAGAATTCCACAAAACATTTACGGAAGAGCTTGTACTGGCACTACTCAAGCTATTTCAGATCATAGAAGAGGAAGCAACACTTCCAAATTCATTCTATGAACCCAGCATAATGCTGATACCAAAACTAGGCAAAGATGTCACAAAAAAAGAAAATTACAGACAAATATCTTTCATGAATATAGATACAAAAATTCTGAACAAAATTCTAGCCAATAGAATTCAGCATCATATCCAAAAAATAATACACCACGACCAAGTAGGATTCATACTAGGTATGCAGGATGGTTCAACATTAGAAAATCAATCAGTGTAATCCACCACATAAATAAAAGGAAAGAAAAGAATCACATGATCATCTCAATTGACGCAGAAAAGGGATTTGACAAAGTCCAACACCTATTCCTTATAAAAACTCTCAATAAATAGGTATAGAAGGCAAATTTCTCAAC
>NW_004444011.1:2125532-2130361 GCF_000243295.1 Trichechus manatus latirostris | reverse complement strand
CATTATATAGTGTCCTTATTTGTCTTTTATGGTGGATTTTGTTTTAAGGTCTATTTTATCTGAGATTAGTATTGCCACTTCTGCTCTTTTTTGGTAGTTGTTAGCTTGATATATTTTTTTCCAAGCTTTGACTTTTAATAAATTCACATCTTTGTTTCTAAGGTGTGTCTCTTGTAGACAGTATATTGATGGATCCTGTTTTTTTATCCATTGTGTCACTCACAGTCTTTTTATGGGTTCATTGGGTCCATTTATATTCAGCGTAATTATTGATAGGTGTGAGTTTGTTGCTGTCATTTTGTAGTGCTTTTTTTGTTGTTCTGACGTTTTCTTTGTTCTTCTTACTCTCCTGTGCTGAATTCCTTTTGTTTGTGGATTTTTTTCATTTCTTTTGTTTCTGTAGGTTTTGTTTTTGCTGATACTTTATGTTTTTCCTCTTTATTTTTATGAGGATGTTTGTTAACTTTCTTTGTGGTTACCATGAAATTTACCCTTATCTTTCTAAGTTTGAAGCAGTCTATTATTACTTGGTATCGCCTTGCCTCCTGCCTTGCCGTCCTCTCCATTAGAAGGTTCTATACCTACACTGTTTATTCCCTCTTTTATTGTTCTGATGTTGTTGTCATTTACAGATTAACTGCTCTGATTCCCTGCTGTATTTCTTTTGGTTTTGGACAGTCCTTGAGAGTTCATTTCCTAGATTGTTATCTGGCTGGTACGATCCTACTTCTTAGATTCAGCTTGTGAGCTGAAGTTGTTTGTTCTTAGATCAAAGGACTCCTTTTAATAGTTCTTGTAAGTTTGGTTTGCTGTTTACATATTCCCTTAATTTCTGTTTATCTGGAAATGTCCTAATTTCACCATGATATTTGAACGAGAGTTTTGCAGGATATATTATCCTTGGTTGGTAATTTTTTTTTTCTTTCAAGGTTTTATGTATGTCATCTGATTGCCTTCTTGCCTGCATGGTTTCTGCCGAATAATCTGAGCTTAGTCTTATTGTTTCTCCTCTGTATGTGACTTCTTGTTTTTCATGAGCTGCTCTCAGGATACTTTGTCTGTGGTTTTGGAGAGTGTAATTATGATATGCCTTTGTGATTTTCTTTTTGGTCCTATCCTATATGGGGTTCGTTGAGCTTCTTCGATGGCCAGCTTTTCATCTTTTATGATATTGCAGAAGTTTTCTGTCAGCAGTTCTTCAATGATCCTCTGTATTTTCTGTTTTCTCCCCCTGTTCTGGAACTCCAGTCGTTCGCAAATTTTTGCTTTTGATTGTATCCCACATAACTCTCAGGGTGTGTTCATTTTTCTTTGCTCTTTTTTCTGAGTTTTCCTCGAACAGAGTTGTATCCAAATGTTTGTCTTCAGTTCCACTGATCCTGTCTTCCACCATTTCAGATCTGCTCCTCAGCCCTTCTATGATGCTGTCCGTTTCTGAAATCTTGTTGTTTATCTTTTGGATTTCTAATTGTTGTTTTTGTATAATTTCTAGTTGTGAATTTATTTTGGTATTTTGTTCCTGCATTATTTTCCTGAATTCTTCCATTTTTTTTTGTCTGTTTTTTCCATGAATTTGTCTGCCTTTTCCATGAATTTTTCTATTTTTTCCTCATTTTTGTCTGCTTTTTGCTTCATCTGTTGGATAATTCTGAGTATTAGAGATTTTAATTCCCTATCAGGTTGTTCTAGTGCCTTTTCTTCCACTGGAAAGTCATCTGGTGTTTTATTTTGGACACCTCTGCTGTTTTTGTAAATGTTTTAATATTGTCTGCTGTCTTCGGGACATTCAGTAGTTATTTTTCTCGTTTATTGATTGTAGATTTGTTTGTTTATTCCTTTTTTAAAATTTGGCTATGTCTTTGCAGGCGGGCTGTGTGTTCTTTGTTGTTTGCTTGTCTGTGGGCACCATACTTTTTGCCTCTTTCTCCAATTGGCAAGGTCAGTCACTCAGATATGGTACAGCAGGGCAGGTCTAGCTAAAGAGGAGTTGCCGGGATGGGTTGGTTGTGTCACTTACTATAGCCACCAGGGAAGGTCATTAATCAGTGCAAGGCAGGTTCCAGTAGGCCACACCTGTGCTGCTTGGTGGTGTGATGTTAAGCACACAGTGCAGGTAGGAAGGATGGAGGGGGGAGATTTTTATGTGTGGAGCTAAGATGGATATGGGAGAGAGGAGAGAGGAACAGGAGCCAAAAACATGCAAACAAAAAAGAGTGCTAGGGGAGCTTGCTGTTGGAGTACGGAGATGAGAGACTATGAAATCTAGAAAAACAAAACGGGGAAGAAGAAGAAGAAAAAAAGGAAAAGAATGAATAAATAAAAATTTGAAAGAAAAAAGAACAGCAAATCTCCCAGGGATCCCACCGGTGCGGCTACAAAGTCTGGGGAAGTTGTTCCCAGGGGTTGAAGTACAGCCTGGCTAGAAGACTTAGAGGTATTCAGCACCAGGGATTCAGTGAACAGTAAGAGAAGGAAGGTATAGAGAGACGAGAAACTGAGTAATGAAAAAGACAAAAAGGGAAAAACAGGGAAAAGAAAACAAAACAAATTTTATAAAAGAACAAGAAATGCCCCCCAAAAAACAGAAAAAAAGAAAAAGAAAAAAAAAAAACATGAAAAATAAATGCCCTCTTGGATCTCTCTGCGCGTCTGTGCAAGCTAAGTGGGTAGGTCCCAAGCTGTGTAGCACTACCTGGTCAGAACGGGCTCTCAACTTGAGAAAACGAAAAGAAAACAAACAAACAATTCAAAACAAACAAACAGAAGCCCCAGCAGCATAGCACCCCAGACTGGGAAGCAGTTCCACACTCGAATGGAGCTCCGCAGCCCCTTAGGAAGAAGCAAAGATGGCACACGGAGCCAGATATTTGAGTGAAAGGAAAAGGAAGTGGTGAAAGGTAAGAAAGAAATCAAAAGAATCAGAAAAAAGAAACACCAGCAGCCAACACATAGTACTCAGGGAGCCGGCCAGTGTGGGTGGGTGGAATACAAGCAGCTGGTGCTCCTGGCTGAGAGACTGTGGCCGCGGGAAGCAGAGGAGGCTCAGTGGGGGTGAATAAGTCTGGGGGGTGGGAAGGCGTGTATCGCAAATTACCAGTTGTTTTGTCTCCTGCTGGAAGCTCCGTGAAGCTGCTTTCTCATACCCCCATTTGCTGGCCTCTCATAGGAGTCCAAGATGGCAGATCCGCACCGCATTAGCTGATAGGGGACCTCTGCATGAATCTCTCCTTGCTCTCCGTTCTCTGTCAGTTTTTGTACTCCATTTCATGCTTGGCTGAGTTCTTTATCTCTTCATTTGATGTTTTAGGGTTTCAGGATTGCTGTTTTGTCTGTTTGGCTGAGTTTTGGATCTTTGCTGTGGAGTGACGGCGTGGTGCTTCTGCCTAGAGCACCATTTTGCGGGAAATTCCTCCAGGCTAGTTTTTATATGGTGTATCTTCCAATTCTGTCATCTCTGCAGTCATTCAGCAGCCTAACAGATTTTTCCAAAGTGCGTGCTGGCCCTTTAAATCTGTCAGCTGGGAAAAACTGCTTCTCCAATAAGGTGGTAACCATTACAGTTGTCTCCACCCATTCCTCAGGATGCTGCCAGACCTACCCAACTATACAACCGGAATTGTTGGAGAACAGTCACCACTACCTGCCCTGGCACCAGCCAGCTGCTCTAGGAACATGGGTTGCTGTCCTCACCACCACAGAAGGGCTGAGGAATGGTAGATGTTAGCCATTCGGTGCGTGTGACTCACCAAGGAAAGATCAGCAGCTTGTCCTTTCATCAAGAACTCCCCTGGTTGAATTAAACATGCAATCCAGTTCCAGAGTTTCAAAATAGTTCATTCCAATTTCTCTTTCCAGTACAATTGTTATTTGGTGAAGGAACGGAGCTCTATAACCGCCCTTTCTGCCATTTATGTAATTAACATAGTGCTTTTGAAAGTTCTGAATTCTGTAAGACACTCTCACACAGCCCTTCTCCTTCAGCCCTTAGAAGCCAAACCTATGCTTTGTTATGCTGCAGTCACACTAATTAATCCCATGTGATTAAGTATGGGCATGGCCTACAGCATTGCTTGGTGTTTCCCATCCAGTCCCATGGGAGCAGGGAGACTGGTTAAACCGGGAAGGTGGCCTCCTCAGTCCTTCAGGTAGCCCCCAGACAGATATGAACATACAGACACAACAGTCCACCCACAAAAGCATTCTGTTCCACACACTCCTGAGCCAGAGTATGTGCTTCTGGCTGGGAGCACAGTTTGCAGCTCACAGTTCACCGCTGGCACAGCAGCCTCTGCCACAGCCCCTGCTGCTGTGGAAGCAGGGAGAGGGAAGGGCTTCTGTGGTTAAAAAAAAAAAAAAAAAAAAAAGATTCCTACCTTCTGAAAGCAGACTTTTTCTTCATTCAGTGTTTATTTAGATGCTATAAGTCTTTGGTTTCCAGAATTCTGAAACCATTAATTTTATCTATTTCTGCTTAATATTTGCTGGTTTTGTTGTGGGGGTACCGGAGCAAGCAGCTGTTTATCATCTGGCCTCCAACTCTCCTGGATCCTTTTGAAAACACCATGGCTTAGGTCAACCACACCTTAGTTCTTAAAGTGACATCTTTGCTTTTTAACACTTTAAAGAAATATTTTACAGATTATTTGCCCAATGCAATATGTCATTTGATTTCTTTTTTTTTTTCTTTTTTTTTAAATATTTTATTGTACTTCAGGTGAAGGCTTACAGAACAGACAGTTTCTCATGTAACAGTAACACACATGCTGTTCTATGACATTGGTTAACAACCCCACAACATTTTAACCCTCTAAATTCTCAACTTTTTTTTT
>NW_004444011.1:2110479-2112269 GCF_000243295.1 Trichechus manatus latirostris | reverse complement strand
TGGCCAATGGCTTATCAATTTGGTTGATCTTTTCAAAGAACCAGCTTTTGATCTTGTTAACTCTTTCAATTGTTTTTCTGTTCTCTATTTCATTTAATTCTGCTCTAATTCTTATTATTTCCTTTCTTCTGGCACCTGAGGGCTTCTTTTGCTGCTCTCTTTCTACTTTTTCCAGTTGTAGGGTTAATGTTTTGATTATGGCCCTTTATTCTTTTTGATGTGTGCATTTACTGGTATAAGCTGACCTCTGAGCACTGCTTTTGCTGTGTCTGAAAGGTTCTGGTAAGATGTGTTTTCATTGTTATTTGATTCTATGAATTTCTTCATTCCATCCTTAATTTCTTCTATAACCCAGTAGTTTTTGAGCAAGATGTTGTTCTGTTTCCATTTGTTTGATTTTTTTCCTTGCTTTTTGTGTTGTTAATTTCTACTTTTATGGCTTTATGGTCAGAAAAGATGCTTTGTAATATTTCGATGTTTTTGATTTTGTTAAGGCTTGCTTTATGGCCTAATACATGATCTATTCTGGAGAATGTTCCATGTGTGTTGGAAAAGAAACTATACTTGGCTGCTGTTGGGTGCAGGTTTCAGTACATGTCTATGAGATCAAGTTGGTTGATTGTAGCATTTAGCTTTTCTGTGTCTTTGATGAGCTTTTGTGTGGATGTTCTTTCCTTCACTGACAGTGGCGTGTTGAAGTCTCCTAATACTATTGTGGAGCTGTCTATCTCTCTTTTCAGTTCTGTTAGAGTTTGTTTTATGTATTTTAGAGCCCTTTCATTGGGTGTGTAAATATTTATTATAGTTATGTCCTCCTGATGTATTGAAACTTTAATCATTATATAGTGTCCTTCCATATCCTTTGTGGTGGCTTTTACTTTAAAGTCTTTTTTGTCAGTGATTAATATTGCCGCTTCTGCTCTTTTTCTGAGTGTTGTTTGCTTGATATATTTTTTTACATCCTTTGAGTTTTAGCTTGGTTGTGTCTTTAAGTCTAAGGTGTGTTTCTTGTAGGCAGTGTGTAGATGGATTGTGCTTTTTTATCCAATCTGCCACTGTCTTTCTCTTTATTGGTGCACTTAGTCTGTTTACATTCAGTGTAATTATTGATAGGCATGAGTTTAGTGCTGTTATTTTGCTGTCTTTTTTTATGTGTTGTTCACAGTTTCTTTGTTCTCAATTTTATGTGCTGAGTCGTTTTTCTTTACGTATTTTCTTTTCATCTTTTTCATTGTTGTTGATTTTGTGTTTGCTGATTCTTTATATTTTTCTAGTTTTTTGTTTTGATTTGTACGATTTTTAGTTTCCTTTGTGGTTAACTTAATATTTACCCCTATTTTTCTAAGTTTATACCAGTCTTTTATTTCTTTATGTTGCCTTGACTTCCCCTCCATATGAAAAATCTATTTCTACTTTTTCTAAGTCACTCTTTTTTGTTTTAATGTTGTATTTTTTTATATATTGATATCTCTGTTTCCCTGTTTTCAATGTTTTAGCTTTGATGTATTTTTGTGACTTCCTTATCTGAGTTGATATCTGGTTGATCTCTCCTGTGTTCTACTCTTGCGTTTTTATCTGATGTTATTGATTTTCTAACCGGAGGACTCCCTTTAGTATTTGTTGTAATTTTTTTTTTTTTTTTGGTTGTTGCAAATTCACCATCATATTTGAGAGACAGTTTTTCTGAATATATAATTCTTGGCTGGAAGTTGTTTTCCTTCATGGCTTTATATATGTCATCCCATTGCCTTCTAGCCTGCATGGTTTCTGCTGAGTAGTCTGAGCTGATT
>NW_004444011.1:2105215-2108779 GCF_000243295.1 Trichechus manatus latirostris | reverse complement strand
TTTTTTTTTTTTTTTTAATCTCAGCGGAAGACTACACACATGTATTTATCTTTACCCACTTGTGTTCGGAGCATTCAAGCAGACTCTCTACTGCCAGATCTCTCTCGATGTGGAAACTGCCTCCTGAGCAAGTGTGTGGAGCTGTATGCCCCCCTCACTGCGCACTCCAAGCTGCTCTGGGCTAAAGAGCTGCATCTCCTGCGATTCCTGTCAGGCAACTCCTCGCTTCTTTTGAACGTCTCTCTCTCTCCCTGCCACTCATTTTGATTCCTAAACTTTGCCTTGTTCAGGGCTCCTAGATATTCATAAACAATCAAATCACTTGTTTTTCTAGGTCCTTGTTGTAAGAGGGATATAGGAAGCTGTGTAACTACTCTGCCATCTTGGCCCTTCCTCCTCTTGTTCAGTTCTTTTACTTCATCATTTCTTCCTTTTGCTTTAGGTGCTCTACGTTCAACAGTAAACTTCAGAGTCTCTTCTGACATCCATTTTGGTCTTTTCTTTCTTTCCTGAATTTTAATGAGCTTTTTTTTTTCTTCACGTATGATGTCCTTGATGTCATTCCACAACTTGTCTTCGGTCATTAGTGTTCAGTGCATTGAATGTATTCTTGAGCGGTCTCTAAATTCAGGTGGGATATAATAATGGTCATATTTTGCTCTTGTGGACTTGATCTAATCTTCTTCAGCTTCAACTTGAACTCATATGAACAATTGATGTTCTGTTCACATATATATAGAAGAGAAAATGAATGGATGCTGGGAAATGATATACAGATAGAATTACTTTGATTTTTTTAAATTCTTTTTAATAAATTTAACCAAAAAACTGAATTGAAACTGAACATATTACTTACATTAGATAAATATATTTTTTACAAAAAGCATAGTTAGTTCTAAAAGATCTTTTCTAAAGTTAAAAAAAGATTATAAAAATTTAAGAGCTAGGGTTAATTACATTTTACTTTGCTACATGTTTCAGCTTTAGACAGTATCTCTTAACTAGCTATGATAGCTAAGAAGTTGAATTTACTTACGGTTCTTTTTGCCCTCTCCTCCCACCTTTGATTTTTGTTAATCATTTTTTTTTTTTTACCTTTTTAAATTTTTTATTGTACTTTAGATGAAGGTTTACAGAACAAATAGTTTCTCATTAAACAGTCAGTACACATATTGTTTTATGATATTGGTTAAAACAACCCCACGACATGTCAATACTCTCCCTTCTCGACCTTGAGGACTTTTTGGTGAAAATATATGTAGCTGAAGTTACATCATTTTGAAAGTTTCTACATTTCCAATTCAGTGACATCGATTACTTTCTTCCAGTTGTGCTGCTATTCTCACTATCCTTTTCCAAATTATTCCATCACCATTATGTTCAACTCACTGTCCCCTAGGCTTCCCATCAAACCTTTTGAGTTGTTTTTGTCATTTGATCTCACGTAGATAATTCTTTTTCTTTTTGTACCTTAAATGGAGGTTTGCAGAATAAATGGTTTCTCATTAAACAGTACACATATTGCCCTATGACAATGGGTAACAACCCCAAGATAGGTCAATACTGTCCCTTCTCAACCTTGGGTTCCCTATCACTAGCTTTCGTGTCCCCTTCTACCTTCTAGTCCTTGTCCCTGGACTGCTTTGCCTCATTAGTCCTGTTGTGTTTTATGAGGCTATCCAATCCCCGGCTGCACAGTGAACTTCGGGAGGGGCTTCACCACTGAGCTAAAAGGATGTCCAGGAGCCATACTCTCGGGGTTTCTACAGTCTATCAGGCCAGTAAATCTGGTCTATTTTTTTTTTTTTTTTTTTGTGAGTTAGAATCCTGTTCTACATCCTTTTACAGCTCTGTCCAGATCCCCTATTGTGATCGTGGTCAGAGCAGTCAGTGGTGGTAGCTGGGCACCATCTAGCTGCACTGGACTCAGTCTGGTGGAGGCCGTGGTAGCTGTGGTCCATTAGTCCTTTGGGCTAATATTTTCCTCGTATCTTGTTTCCTTCATTCTCCCTTGCTCCTGAAGGGGTGAGACCAGTGGTGTATCTTAGATGGCTACTCACAGGTTTTTAAGACCCCAGACGCTACTCACCAAGGTAGAATGTAGAACATTGTCTTTATAAACTGTGTTATGCCAATTGAGCTAGATGTTCCCTGAGATCATGGTCCCCACAGCCCTCCGCCCAGCAATTCAGCCCCTCAGGGAGTTTGGATGTGTCTATGGAGCTTCCATGACCTTTCCTTGTATAAGTTGTGCTGGTTTCCCCTGTATTGTGTACTGTCTCACCCTTCACCCAAGATACCACTCATCTATTGCCTATTTAGTATTCCCCCCCCCCCCTCCTCCCATCCCTCGTAACCAACAAAGATTGTTTCTTTTTGTGTGTAAACTTTTACATGACTTATACAGTAGAGGTCTCATACAATATTTGTCCTTTTGTGATTGACTTATTTCACTCAGCATAATGTGCTGCAGTTTTCTTCTTCTTACTCTCTTGTGCTGAGTACCTTTTTTTTGTGGATTTTTTCCATTTCTTTTGTTTTTGTCAGTTTTGTTTTTACTGAGACTGTATGTCTTTCTTCTTTATTTTGATGAGCAGGTTTGTTAACTTTCTTTGTGGTTACCATGAAATTTACCCTTATCTTCCTAGATTTGAACAAGTCTGTTATTACTTGGTATCCCTTAACTTCTTCTCCTTTAGAAGGTTCTGTATCTACACCGTTTATTCCCTCTTTTGTTGTTCTGATGTTGTTGTCATTTTCAAATTAACCTCTCTGGTTCCCTTTTGCAATTCTTTTGGTTTTGCTTTGTCATTAAGAGTTCATTGCCTTGGTTGGTATCTGGCTAGTACAGTCCTGTGTCCTATATTCAGCCTGTGGTCTGATATTGTTTGTTCTCAGATCGAAGGACTTCCTTTAATCAGTCTCGTAAGTTTGGTTTGGTTTTTACATAGTCCCTTATTTTCTGTTTATCTAGAAATGACCTAATTTCACCATCATATTTGAACAAGAGTTTTTCAGGATGTATTATTCTTGGCTGGCAATTTTTTCTTTCAAGGTTTTATATATGTCATCCCGTTGCCTCCTTGCCTGCATGGTTTCTGCTGAATAATCCGAGCTTAGTCTTATTGTTTCTCTTCTGTATGTGACTTTTTGCTTTTCTCGAGCTGCTCTGAGGATTCTTTGTCTTTGGTTTTAGCAAGTGTGATTATGATATGCTTTGGTGATTTTCTTTTGGGGTCTATCCTATATGGGGTTCTTTGAGCTTCATGGATGGTCAGCTTTTCATCTTTCATGATATGGGGGAAGTTTTCTGTCAGCAGTTCTTCAATGATCCTCTCTGTGTCTTCTGTTTTCTCCCACTGTTCTGGAACTCCGATCACTAATAGATTTTTGCTTTTGATTGTATCCCACATAATTCTCAGGGTCTCTTCTTTTTTTTTTTTTTTAATTTTTGTATTGTGCTTCAGGTGAAAGCTTACAGAACAAATAGTTTCTCATGAAACAGTAGTATACGTATTGTTTTATGACATTGGTTAACAACCCCACAACATGTCAACCCTCTCC
>NW_004444011.1:2087239-2103819 GCF_000243295.1 Trichechus manatus latirostris | reverse complement strand
ATCGAATGGTATTTCTGTTTCTAGCTCTCTGAGGAAGCACCGTATCATTTTCCAAAATGGTTGTATCATTTTGCATTCCCACCAGCAGTGCATAAGAGTTCCGATCTCCCTGCATCCCCTCCAACATTTGTTATTTCCAGTGTTTTTGATTCGTGCCAGTAATGCTGGAGTGAGATGGTATTTCATTGTGGTTTTAAGGGTCTCTTCATTTTTGTTCTTTCTTTTTTCTGATTTTTCCTCAAACAGAGCTGTATCCAAGTGTTTGTCTTCAATTCCACTGATCCTGTCTTCTACTGTTTCCGATCTGCTCCTCAGCCCTTCTATGACACTGTCCATTTCTGAAATCTTGTTTATCTTGTGGATTTCTTAATTTTTTTTTATGATTTTTAGTTGTGAATTTATTTTAGCATTTTGTTCCTGTATTATTTTCTTGATTTCTTCCATTTTTTTGTCTGTATTTTCCATGAATTTGTCTTCCTTTTCCATGATTTTGTCTATTTTTTCCTCATTTTTGTCTGTTTTTTCCTTCAACTCTTGGATAATTCTGAATATTATAGATTTAAATTCCTTATCAGTTTGGTCTAGTGCATTTTCTTCTAGTGGATGGTCATCTGGTGTTTTATTTTGGATGCCTACTGGAACCATCCTGTCCTGTTTTTATAAATGTTTTGATATTGTCTGCTGTCTTTGGGGTATTCAGTAGTCATTTTTCTCATTTATTGCTTGTAGGTTTGTTTGTTTCACCCTGGTTGGTTTTTTTTTTTTTTTTTTGTTTGTTTCGTCCCTTTTTTAAAAAAAGAATAATTTGGCTATGTCTGAGCAGGCGTGCCGTGTGTTCTTTATTGTTTGCTTGTTGGTGGGCACAATACTTTTCACCTCCTTCTCCAGTTGGCAGGCTTAGTTGCTCAGATGTGGTACAGTCAGGCAGGTCTAGCTGAAGAGGAGTTGCTGGGATGGATTGTTTGTGGCCCTTACTACTGCCGCCAGACTGGGCCAGTAATCAGTGCAGGGTAGGTTCCGGTAGGCCGTGCCTATGCTGCTTGGTGGTGTGATGTTGAGCGCACAGTGCAGGTAGGCAGGATGGAGGGGGGAGATCGTGATGTGTGGAGCTAAGATGGGTATGGGAGAGAGGAGAGAGGAACAGGAGCCAAAAACATACAAAGAAAAAAGAGTGCTAGGGGAGCTTGCTGTTGGAGTGGAGAGAGGAGAGACTATGAAATGGAGGAAAACAAAAAGGGGAAGAGGAAGCAAAAAAAGAAAAGAATGAATAAATAAAAATTTGAAAGAAAAAAGAACAGCAAAGCTTCCAGGGATCCCATCGGCGTGACTATGAGGTCTGGGGAAGTTGTTCCCAAGTGTTGAAGTACAGCCTGGCTAGGAGGCGTAAAGGTATTCAGTGCCAGGTATCCAGGGAACAGGAAGAGAAGGAAGGTATAGAGAGATGAGAAATTGAGTAATGAAGAAAGACAAAGAGGGAAAAAGAGGGAAAAGAAAACAAAAGAAATTTAAAAAAAGAACAAGAAAACCCCCCCAAAAACAGAAAAAAGAACGATGAAAAAAGAAATGTCCTCAAGGATCCCTCTGTGTGTCTGTGCAAGGTGAGGGAGTAGGTCCCAAGTCCGACAGCACCGGAAGGCCAGAACGGGCTCCCAACTCGAGAAAAGAAAATGAAAACAAATAATTGAAAACAAACAAAATAAGTGCCGGGATCCCACCAGTGTGGCAGTATGGACCGGGAAGCAGTTCCACACTCGAACAGAGCTCCACAGCCCCGCAGAAAGGAGCAAAGTTGCCACATGGATCCAGGTATTTGAGCAAAAGGAGGGGGAGGTGGTGAGAGATAAGGAAGAAATCAAACGAAGTGGAAAAAAGCAACACCATCAGCCAACAAATGATACTCACGGAGTTGGCCAGTGCAGGCAGGTGGAATCCAAGCAGCTGGTGCTTCCCAGCCATGTGACTGTGGCCGTGGGAAGCAGAGGAGGCCGAGTGGTGGTGAAGAATGGTGTGGGGTGGGAAAGCGTATCGCTGTTTACCAGTTGTTCTGTCTCCTGCTGGAAGCTCCATGAGGCTGCTTTCTCGTACCCCCTATGTGCTGGTCTCTGATAGGAGTCCAAGATGGCTGATTCATGCTGCATTAGCTGATAGGGGACCTCTCCATGTATGTCTCCTCACTCTCTGTTCTCTGTCAGTTTCTTATTCCATTTGGTGCTTGGCTGAGTTCTTTCTCTCTTCATTTGATGTTTAGGATTTCAGGATTGCTGTTTTCTCTGTTTGGCTTAGTTTTTCGGATCTTTGCTGTGGAGGGACGGCGTGGTGCCTCTGCCTAGAGCGCCGTGTTGCTGGAAGTCTTGTTAATCATTTTTGAATTGTCAGTGTTTATAACATATGTGTAATATGTAATTTTGAAACTATAAATCACATAATTGTTCAATCTTAGGTCTATATTTAAATATGTAGATTTAATGTTTAATCTTTATGCCCTGGCTTCTTCATTCTTCAGTTCTTTATTTTGATTTGACCCTTGGTTTTCCGTAGCTTTTTCATGAAGGAATAATGAGTACTATAGTTCTTCAGCTCTTATGTGCTTTTGACTTTACCCATTGTCTTTATACACGAAAAATAACTTGCCTGGGTACAAAAATTTCAAGGCACTCTTTCTATTTCTCAGAACTTTGTATTCATTATCTAGATATTTCCAGGTCTGAAGACAGCTTGATCTCTCCCCTTTGTAGATTACTTTTTTTTTCTGCTTAGATGCCAGTAAGAGTCATTCTTTAGTCTTGCAGGTCGCACTGTCTTCCTTCATTTTGGTATAAATTTAACTCAGTTTTTGGTTCATCTCTTTTCTCCCGTGGTGATATCATCATTCTCATAGCTTAACATACATTCTTTATGCAAATAATCTTTGTACCAAATTGTACAAATTTATATCTCCAGGCCAAATGTCTTTCCTGATTCCAGACTTGTATGTGTATCTGCCTACTCAACATCTGTACTTGAATTTTTCATGAACACTGCAAACTTAATAGGAGCAAAACTTGACTCCTAATCCCGCCACTGTCACCAATCCTTCTCTACCAGCAGAATGCCCCATTCTAGTTGATGCTAACTCCATCCTTCTTTGATCAGGACAAAAACCTTGGAGTATCCTTGACTCCCATCTATCTCTCACATCTCACACCCAATTCATCAAGAAATTATGTTAGTTCAAACTTGAAAACATTTTCAGAACCCAACCACTGCATTCCACCTCCACTGTTATAACCCTGGTATTTCACCATCATCTAACATTGGATAATTGCAATAGCCTGCTAATAGTCGTCTCCCTATTTTCTACTCTTGGCCCGCTATATTCTGTCCTCAACACAACAGAAAGAAACATCTTTATATATATACGTATAGTATTACTCCTGCTTGGAGCCCTACAGTGGCTACCATTTCATTCAGAATGAAATCCAAAGATAAAAGGCATGGTCTGATTACCTGTCTCTATCTCTTCCCCTTATTCACCCTTTTCTAATAATACTGACTCTTTATTGTTCTCAAACAGGCTGGCATCTCAAAGCCTTTGCACTGGCTGTTTTCTTTGCCTGAAACACACTTCTTTCTCTTATCCACATGACAACTTCCTCACCTCCTTCATGTTTGTGCTGAAATATCATCTCAGTGAAGTTCACCCTGGCTACCCTATTTTTAATTGCAGCCACTCTTCATAGTACTTCTGATCTCCCTCACCCTACTCGTATCACCTTATGCATACTATATGACATGTATTATCTTTGTTTCTTACACCTATTATATTTATTTTTATTGCCCCCCACAAGAATTTAAGATCACTGCTGTCCTCCAACTCCTAGAACAGTACTGACACGTAGTGGGTACTTAATAAATGTTTGTTGAATGATTTAATATATTGCAGACATTCTTCATAGATTAACATATGGAGTTGTAGCTAGTCCCCTGTATTACTAATGATGGATTTTAATGTGTTTTAAAAAATATTTTTGATGTTTTTAGTTATAATCAGAAGATTTTTTTTAAACCTTTCAAGAAAAGGACCATGTCTGCTACGTCTATTTCCATCATGGCATATTAAAAATGTGTTGAATTTCCATATAATTAGAAGTAAACCAATTATACATATATTTGTTGTTGTTAGGTGTCATCAAGTCAGTTCTGACTCATAGCATAGCGACCCTATGTACAACAGAACGAAACACTGCCTGGTCCTGCTCCATCTTCACAATTGTTGGCATGTCTGAGCTCCTTATTGCAGCCACTGTCAATCCATCTCATTGAGAAGCTTCATCTTTTTTGCTGACCCTCTACTTTACCAAGAATTATGTCCTTCTCCAAGGACTGATCTCTCCTGATAACATGTCCAAAATATGTGGGACGAGGTCGCATCATCCTTGCTTCTAAGGAGAATTCTATTTGTACTTCTTCCAAAACAGATTTGTTTGTTCTTCTGGCAGTCCATGATATATTCATTGTTCTTTGCCAACACCATAAATGTATAGCTATATATATATCTGTCTTCATCTTTGTGTGTCTCTTTCCCAGATTTCTATCTCTAATTTTCCTTAGGGAAAGAAACAATAGGATCTAGGCCAATAATAAGGAGGCCTGAATTTTAACATACAAATTCCTTAATGGTCTTATCTCTCTGACCTCATACTCCACTACTTTTTACCTCTCTTACTCTGCTACAACAATACTGGCCTCCTTGATCTGTTCTTGAATAAACCTGCAATACCCCTATCCTGTGGTCTTTGAGCTGGCTGTTTCCTCTTCCTGGAGCCCTCTTAAGCCACATATCACCATGGCTAACTCACTTATCTTCTTTACATCTTTTCTTAAATGTCAACCTCCTGGTGAAAAGAAGTTAAGGAGCTCATTATTTTGAAATAATCAAGGAAAGTTTAATTTAAAGATTATGATATTAAAATGAGAATAAACCACAATTGCAGGGAATTTCTAATGGGACCAAGTGGAAGCAGATTCAGCAATGATGTGGAAGCAGGAATGTCACAATTTGGCAGTAGACCAAGAACATAATGAATGGTTATGAGATTGCCTTCACAGGGAACAAGTGAGGAGATGCTATCTTTGACAATAATACAAAATTTGTTAGTTAGATAGTTTGAGATGAAAGATAAGAAATTACATCTCTGCAGCAGTGACATAGCTAGAATGTTTTAGCTCTTTAGTAGAAAATTCTGATAAGAGTAAAAATCAGTTGATTTCTAATTCCCTTGCTAGAGTCTGTGGTTTAATGTTTTAGCCCATGGGCAAAAATGGAGATAGCTGGCAGGGATTTTCTGTCTCTTTTTCAGTGGTTACTATCTTTCCCTTGATTACAAAAATGCAGCTTGAATTTTCCTGTGCAGGCACCAAACACCTAAGTAATTAATCATTTCTGAAGTCTGGTATGTTATTTTCAGTTAATAAAAAGGCTTAAAATTTTATACTTTAGCTTTTATGTGTTGTATGTGAACATATGATTTTAAAGAACCTTAATAATATCTGGGAAATATTTTTCTCAGATTCGTCAGACATTTATCTAACAAATTACCAATACTATGAAGTCCAAGTTTCTCTCTGTGGTCTTATATGAAATGATTTGATTTAAGAAGATATAAAGATACATAAAAATGATTGAGCAATAATTAGGAAAATACCTATATAGAGAAAAATAGTTGTTAGAGTTGGAATTAGTACCATGTCCAAAAGGAACAATTTTCTATACAAAGCTATTGAAAAAACATTGTAGAAGACTTAGAAATACATTTAAAATGGTTGTGAGTATTCTTAAAACAATGACAAGAAGATGAAGCTATTTTGACAAGACAAATCATACTTTAAGTGTCAGGGGCCACGCAATGTCTCTAAAGAGTCACAATTCAATAAAGTACGTATATTATTTAAAGAAAATATAGTAGGAAAAATATAAAGGTATAATACTTGCAATGAATTATGTTAACAAAAATCCAACCTCAGCAGAGCCAGAGCCAGGTATAAGCATGATAGAAGGAAAAGCATTTGGACCTATGGCCTAAATTGTTGTCGTTGTTAGGTACCATCGAGTCATTTCCGACTCACAGCGACTTTATGTACAACAGAACGAAAACTGCTGGATCCTGCGCCATCCTCACAATCATTGCTATGTTTGAGCCCATTGTTGCAGCCACTGTGTCAATCCATCTCATCGAGGTCTTCCTCTTTTTCACTGACCCTCTACTTTACTAAGTATGATGTCCTTCTCCAGGGACTGATCCCTCCAGATAACATGTCGAAAGTATGTGAGACATAATCATGCCATCCTTGCTTCTAAGCAGCATTCTAGTTGTACTTCTTCTAAGACAGATTTGTTCATTCTTTTGGCAGTCCATGATATATTCAATATTCTCCAGCACCACAATTTAACAGTGTCAATTCTTCTTCAGTCTTCCTTATTCATCATCCAGCTTTCACATGCATATGAGGCAGTTGAAAACACCTTGGCTTGGGTCAGGCACACCTTAGTCTTCAAGGTGACATCTTTGCTTGTCAACACTTTAAAGAGGTCTTTTGCAGCATATTTGCCCCATGCAATGCATCTTTTGATTTCTTGACTGCTGCTTCCATGGGTGTTGATTGTGGATCCAAGTAAAATGAAATCCTTGACAACTTCAGTCTTTCCTCGGTTTATTATGATGTTGCTTACTGGTCCAGTTGTGAGGATTTTTGTTTTCTTTATGTTGAGGTGTACTCCATACTGAAGGCTGTGCTCTTTGATCTTCATCAGTAAGTGCTCCAAGTCTTCTTCACTTTCAGCAAGCAAAGTTGTATCATCTGCATAACACAGGTTGTGAATGAGTCTTCCTCCAATCCTGATGCCCCATTCTTCTCCATATAGTCCAGCTTCTCAGATTATTTGCTCAGCATACAGATTGAATAGGTATGGTGAAATGATATAACCCTGACGTACACCACGCATACCTTTCCTGACTTTAAACCACACAGTATCCCCTTGTTCTGTTCAAACGACTTCCTCTTGATCTATGTACAGGTTCCTCATGAGTACAATTAAGTGTTCTGGAATTCCCATTCTGCACAATGTTATCCATAATTTGTTATGATCCATACAGTCAAATGCCTTTGCATAGTCAATAAAACACAAGTAAACATCTTTGTGATATTCTCTTCTTTCAGCCAAGATCCATCTGACATCAGCAATGATATCCCTGGTTCCATGTCCTCTTCTGTATCCAGCTTGAATTTCTGGCAGTTCCCCGTAGATATAATGCTACAGCCACTTCTGAATGATCTTCAGCAAAATTTTACTTTTGTGTGATATTAATGATATTTTTCAATAATTTCCACGTTCTGTTGGATTACGTTTCTTGGGAATAGGCATAAATATGGATCTCTTCCAGCTGGTTGGCCAGGTAGCTGTCTTCCAAATTTCTTGGCATAGATGAGTGAGTACTTCCAGCTTTGCATCTATTTGTTGAAACATCTCAATTAGTATTCCGTCAATTCCTGGAGCCTTGTTTTTCACTAATGTCTTCAGTGCAGCTTGGACTTCCTCCTTCAGTATCATTGGTTCTTGATCATATGCTACCTCCTGAAATGGTTGAATGTCAACCAATTCTTTTTTGGTATAATGACTCTGTGTATTCCTTCTGTCTTCTTTTGATGCTTCCTGCATTGCTTAATATTGTCTCTGTAGAATCCTTCAATATTGGAACTCAAGGCTTGAAGTTTTTCTTCAGTTGCATCTGTCAGTTTGTCATACTGTGGAGGCTTGCATGTTGCTGTGATGCTGGAAGCTATGCCACCAGTATTCAAATACCAGCAAGGTCACCCATGGTGGACAAGTTTCAGCTGAGCTTCCAGGCTAAGACAGACTAGGAAGAAGGACCCAGTGATCTACTTATGAAAAGAATTAGCCAGTGAAAACTTTATGAAAAGCAGTGGAATGGCCTAAATTAAAAGGTCAATATAAACTTTTAGAATAAGAACAGAATGCCTTCTTAAGATATATCAGGGAAGTATTTCTCTGTTTATTTTAGTTGTATATATATATATCTAAAAGCAATGATCATTGTATATCTCTTCATGTTATAATTTGTGGAATATGAAGGAAAATAGACTAATTATATTTTGTGAAAATACCATTACTATTGAGGAATCTTTAGAAATACTTAATGTAAATAATCCAAAGGAAATGTTATTTATGATTACTTACCTGTTGCCGTTGAATCGATTGCAACTCATAGCGACCCTATAGGACAGAGTAGAACTACCACACAGGGTTTCCAAGGAGCAGCTAGTGGATTTGAACTGCTGACCTTTTGGTTAGCAGCCTGAGCTCTGTAAACCACTGCGCCACCAGGGCTGTGTAAATATGATTAGATGTGTATAATCTCCATGATTTGTCTATCCTTGACTATTCCAAATTTAGATTTATTTTTAACACCATCTCCAGGCTTCTGAGGTCATGTAAATATGAATATTTCAAATATAGAGATATCTAGTTAACATCCTAATCCAAATCCTATCTTCAATTCAACTGTGTCTTCTTCGTTCTTTTATTCCTATAACGAATATCTGTTTTTCATCATGCTTACAGAAATATACGGAAAAAAAAAATACTTGCCCCGCTCAATGGTCTTGTGGTCTATTTCACAGTCATGCTGTTAAGAGTCCAGATGTGACCTAAGTGGCAGCCGCCATACAAGTGTTATTGTCCATTGTGAGGAGGGTGTTCATATCTTTGCTGCTTATGCGAGCTTCTCTTAAAACAGTTGCACATTTTGCCTTCTGGTTTATACTGCAAGCTGAGGTTTGCGTGATTTATCACTCTTGGAAATTCTGGTTTTTTGTCTAAAAAACTACCTGGTTACTGAGAGTGGCCATCTCTGTGAGGCTATCTGACTGTCTTAGTCATCTAGTGCTGCCATAACAGAAATACCACAAGTGGATCGTTTTAATGAAGAGAAGTTTATTTCCTCATAGTCAAAGTAGGCTAAAAGTCCAAATTCAGGGCATCAGCTCCAGGGGAAGGCTTTTTCTCTCCGTCGGCCTTCTTCTCTTCAGAGTTCCCAGACTAGGAACTTCTCGGTGGAGGGACCCCAGTCCAAAGGACACGTCTGCTCCTGGAACTGTTTTCTTGATGGTATGAGGTCCCCCAGTCTCACTGCTCACTTCTGTCTTTTATATCTCAAGAGATTACCTCAGGACACAATCCAGTCTTGTAGATCACGTCCTGCCTTACTAACACAACTGCCACCCATCCTCCCTCATTAACATCATAGAGGCAGGATTTATAACATATAGGAAAATCACACAATACCAGGAGTCATGGCCCAGCCAAACTGATATACACGTTGTTTGGGGGACATAATTCAAACCATGACACCGACGAATGCTGTTTTTCTGTAATGTCATGGCTACACTACATTTTTTAAAGTTGGTGTTCCATGTATTTCTTGGTTTCAGACTTTCATGTTGTCTGACCTTATAGCAGTTAATCGGGTGACCTCCTGCCATTCTTTCTCCATATATATCCCAGAGAAATAATAAAGATTACACTCAAATTATGTGGCTCTTATTATTGGTGTAGAGTTTTCTAATGGAAGCTGGTAATGGTCCTCAGTTCCCTTTATAGGAGACCATCAGTATTAATCCCACTGAAGACTATACAGAGCTGTAAGTTCAACAGAGAGATCAGCCAATATGTATTTAAAGCCCAGCGTTCTCTGGGCCTCTAGTCTCATCAGATGCTCTAAAATAAAAGATGCTCTTAAAAAAACAAAAATGGAGAGGTCAAGTAGATTTGGCAAATGCTCATACTTGGGGAGTCACAATGAACATTAGCATATTAAAGGCTCTGAGAGCTGCAATAAAGGAACCCTTTAAAATAAGCATTTTCCCATCTTGCTTGATTTTATTATACTCTTCCACATAACACCTACTAAAATAGTTTTAGCTAGTGATATAACTCCTACTATATTTGCTTAAAGAATGCATATTAAAATTTCCCAAATATTGCAAAAGTATTATTTCATTTATTCAGAGTAAAACTCTGTGTGTGTATACACAGAGAGAGAGAGAGAAACAGAGAGGTATGTTTGTAGACATTGGACATGAGCATTTGGGGTAAACTATAAGAAAACGAGAGTGACAAATACAAAATGCTGGATATTGATTACCTCTAGAGATAAGGGAAGGAAATGGCATCAAGGAGGAGCATAAAGGCGGGGGGGGGGACTTTAAAGGTAATAGTAATATTCTTTTTCTTAAACTGAGTGGTGGGTATATGGGTATTTATTGTATTGTGATGATTCTTTATGTGTATACAATACTGTGCCCTGAGACACTCTAATGCTTGGAAGATGAGGAGGCTCCATCAAAGAGACAAGGAATGAGCTGACAGGGAAGTCGGAGAAGGACAAATGGAAAGTACAAGTAGTGTTTCAAGAAGGAGGGACTGGTGAACTTCAGATGCTGCTGATTAGTCTTGTGAGATGGGGAACGAGAATTACCCACTAAATTTGGCAATGTTCAGGTGATCTTCGCAAGAGCAGTTTTGGAGCATTGGTGGATAATGAGAGCTTAATTGTTATTCTAAAGAGGGAATAGAAGAGATGAAATAGAGATAGGAAGTAGAAACCATTCTAAGAGTTTTGCAGTAAAAGGTAGCAGAGAATTGGGGCACTGGAGGAAGTTGTAAATCAAGTGAGATTTTTTTTTTAAAAGATGAGAAAAATTACAGCATGTTTTCATGACTCTGCAGAGAAGAATAATGATGATGCAAGAGAGAGGAGAACATTGTCATTAGGAAAGCCCTTAAAGGGACAAAAGCATATGGAATCCAATGAGTACATAAGTGGAGGGGTTGGCCTTAGATAGGAACACAACCCATTCACTCATTATAATAAGAAGGAAGGCAGATACCAAGATTTCTCTTTATTCTTCTGTAAATATCAGATGAAAACCTGGGAACAGGACAAAAATTAGAATTTATGATATCTCTGAGAATATGCAATTTTTGGCTGTTTCTCTCTCTCATTACCCTATTCTTCAGGGCTTTTCATTATAGTCAGGCAGTATCTCAGTACAGTTGAGGTTGGGAGTCATTATGAGTCAACTACATCATTCTAATAATTGATAACAACTTCTCAAGTTTTGTGGTAACTATTCTATGGTGCATAGTATATCTGGCTTCTTGTCTCTCCTTTCCTTCCCCCCTCCTCCCACCCCAGAATTGTACACTGTATGGCAAAATGAGTGTCTGTAATAGAATAGTGACTCCAGGCAATGGTACTGTCCATCAGGTTCTATTTAGCGCAGATTCAGACATCTTTATAGTCATGTACTCTTCAGAGACTGTCATTGTATCACTTACTGAGTTACTCAGGCTATTTCTGCTATCATAAAGCAAATCATAAATTTGACAGTTATCTAGTTATTCTGATCCATGTGACAGAACAGATCCAGAACTAAAACTGAATTGATATCTGTGACATGAGCCAAGATCAACTTTTAATTAAAATATTTGAGCTGTTAGAATAGATTAAACACTTAATAACCCAGAATTTTTGGCAGCACTTGACAATACTAAGCAGTGCTGGAAATTTTTTTTTTTCCATAACTTTGTCAACATTTTGCTATTCTGTTTAACCTTATTGTCCTCTGTTTAAATAGAATGTTGAAAGTTGGTAATATACTATTTTTTAGCTATGTTTAAATTGCATTATTTTTACCCTGGAAATCATGATTTTGAGGAAGCAGAACATTTACCTTTAAGGGACTTCTCAGTTCTTCCTTAAGGAAAGTGGGTTTTCTTTCTGCCCCTTTGTATTTGAGAGAAATTGAACCCCCGTGATTCAGTTCTAGAAAAAATCTTATGGTGACTTCTTAAAAACATTAAGAAATGGAGTCCTGCATCAGAGGCCTGAACTTCAGAGAGGAGGAGTAGGGACACGAAGAGGAATGGAGGGAGAAGGAAATTATGTCTTTATTAACGCTGCTATGAATTTAGGGTAAAAGTATTAGTATTACAGAACAAGCAAACGTTATAATTTTTTTCTCTTCTATGTTAGTTGCCATCGAGTTGATTTTTGACTCACAGCGACCTATGTGACGGAGTAGAACTGCCCCATAGGGTTTTCCAGGCTGTAATCTTTATGGGAGCAGATCTCTAGGTCTTTCTCCAGTGGAGTAGCTGGTAGATTCAAAGTGCCAATCTTCCAGTTAGCAGTGAACCATTGTGCCATCAAGGCTCCTTTTTACTAACTATATTCTGTTGGGTTCTATGACTGAGTTCGTGTACTTCTCTCACCATTATAAACAACATCACAGACAGATCACCTTAGTGATAATAAGGATAGCTGACATTTATTGGATGCTTTTCCATTCTATGCACTGTATTCTGTATCCTAAGTGCCTTACATGTCTTATCTCACGTCTTATACTTTTTTTTCATCCCCCAATGTGTAGCATAATGTCTGGCATATAGTATGAATCCAATAAATGCTTTTCCAATTACCTGTAAACAAGGAATTAGATGTGCCAACATTGCAGAGCTTTGACATGATAAAAAATCTGCTACCTTATAATATGAGGTAAAAAGCTCTGACAGATGCGTATGACTCAACATATGTCTGTGGCTGACATGCTAATAAAATTAGAATTGTTACTTAAGAACTTTCCAGAGATACAGAATTAAACTGTGTTAAAGCAGCTGCTTCCTGAGAAATTTAGCAAACTAGCTAGTAAACACCTTATGTGTTATTATTTATCTGATCAGTCTTAGGCTTTGTAGTATAATTGTGAAGGGCATGGACTTTGAAGCCAGTCTGTAACTTCCACAAATTAGCTGTGTGTTCTTGAGGTCATTTAACCTCTCTGAGGCTGCATTTCCTCATCTGTAAAATGGCTGTAATAAAGTGTCATGGGAGAGTAAATGATTTAATGTATATAAAATGCCTAGAATAGTGTCTGACACATATTGTGAGTTGTATAAGTGTTTATTAGTAAAGTAGCATATCCTAAAGTGGCGATTCTCCAACTTGAGCATGCATCAGAATCACCTGGGACTGGTTAAAACACAGGTTGCTGGGCCTCACCCCAGAGACTATGACTCAGTAGATGTGGGGTAGAGCCTGAGAATTTGCATTTCTAACAAGTTCCAAAGAAATGCAAATACTGCTGGTCCATGAACTACACTTTGAGAACCCCTGGCCTAGAGCCGTGCTTTTCAAACAATGTGTGGTGAAGAAATAGTAGTTTTGTTTTTTTTTCTTGCCTGTTTGCTTGTTTTGTTTATTCCAGTCTGTCACTAACCAATTATTTTGTAAAATACAATAAAAATGGATTACCAGGAAAATGAAATGAGAAAAACGGATAAATGAGAGTTTTCTATTCTTTGAATTTTCCAACTGGTTTGTTTCCTGATAAAGTGGGAAGTATCTTCACATATCTTGGAGAAGGGAGAGAATTCATGTAGCAAATAAAGAGACTATGTGTATGTGTTTCATAGTTAGGCTAATCCCTTCTAGTACTTTAGCAACCCTTTCTTTTATCCTTCTCCCCTTTTAAATGAGGACTAAGACAATCTTGATTTGTATTTAATGATGCTACATTGCTAGGAATTCATTTCATAGAATCTGATGTAATCATTATATATAAATTCTATTTTCGGTATGGCCAAGACGAAATGATTAACCACAGGAGTGTTGTGGCTGTCAGATGAAGCATATCTATAAAACTGTTAGGTAAAAAAGATAAATTCCAAATAGGGTTTATTCTCTATGTATATATTAAAAACAAATCTTTTTTTTTTTTATATTGGAATTTTAGACAGAAGAATAAAGATTGAATTTTTCCTGCTCTTTCTCGTTCTCTTAGTTAAAGCAATTCATTCAAAGAAGTCTTCTTTCAGTGTTCTAAAAAAATTACATTGAAACTGAAGTCAGAGAGGGTATCTGTCTTTAAGTTAAAAACATTACATCTCTATCGCTATATTGTTGTTAGGTTGTTAGGTACCATCAAGTCAATTTCCACTCCTAGCAACCCCATGTGACAGAGTAGAACTGCACCGTAGGCTTTTCTTGGCTGTAATCTTTATGGAAGCAGATCACCAGGTCTTTCTCTTCATTGCTTCTGGGTGGGTTTGAACTCCCAACCTTTTGGTTAGCAGCCAAAAGCTTAAATGTTGTACCACCTAGGTGTGCACACTTGCACACGATCTCTCTCTCTCTCTCGCACGCATGCATGTGCTCTCTTTCTCTCTTCTCTCTGTATATACATATACATGCACAGAATTTTAAAGTGGAATATGTAGACATATGGTAGAAAATCTTCTTAATTCTTATGTTGTATTTTTGTTTCTTCATTCACAAGTGGTTGTTGAGCACCTTCTGTGTGTGATACTTTCAAGGCATTAGGAACACAATGGAGCACAAAATAAAGTCCCTGCTCCTCAGGAGACATATAACAGTCAGGGGAATCAAATATTTTTTTTTTTAAGAAAATGTATATAAACTGTATATTTATATCAGATGGTGGTACACACTATGAAGAATAAATTAGCATAAGGACATAGAGAATGGTAGTTGAATGGGGTGCAATTGTTTGTGGATGTGCCTTTCTAAAAGGGAGCACTCAAGCAGAGAATTTCAAGACAAGGAGTCAAGCCATGGAGATATTTTGGAGAAGAGCATACTAGGCAGGGGAAACAGCAAGTGCAAGATCCTAAGGTAGAAATATGCTAGGTATCTTCAATAATCAGCAAGGAAACCAGTGTAACTTTGGCAGCATGATAAAGGGAAAGAGTAGTAGGACATGCAGTCAGAGAGGTTGTAAGGGCCATCAGAGAGGTCTTCTAATATATGGGAAGGACTTCAGCTTTTACTCTGAGTGAGGTGCCTGGGGAAGCCATAGGGAGTTTTGAGTAGAGAAGTATAATGATTTGGTATATATTTAAAAAATTATCTGGTTGTTGAGTGCAAAATAGACTGTAAACGACCAGCGTAAGAAGTAGGAAGGCTCTGGGGGCACGGCCAACAAGGCGAAGTAGTTAGACACTTCCTATATCCCTCTTACAACAAAGACCTGGAAAAACAAGTGATCTGATTCTATATGAATATCTAGGAGCCCTGAACAAGGCAAAGTTGAGGAATCCGTCTCCTTGATAGGGGAGAGGGAGACGGTTTGGAAGAAGCAAAGAGTGCCAGAGCCACGGCACCCAAACTGCAGCACTGCAGCCACGCTGGTCTGCAGTGAAGCAGGCAAACAGCTGCGCTGTGCCTGCGTTCAGGAAGCAGTTTCCACATCGAGAGATACCCGGCAGCAGAGATTCTGCTTGGACACTCCGAATCAGTGAAAAGCAACTCCCAAGTGGGTAAGGTAAGTACATGCGTGCAGCCTTTCGTGGGGATTAAAAAAAAAAAAAGAAGCCCATTTGGGAAAAACCTCCTCCCTCCGTGCTCTGCACCAGGAGTCCGCTGGGCTGGAAGTAGATGCCAAAAGGTGCCCTGACCCATTCTCCTGGCCTTGGAGAGGGAACAAATAAGCTACTGGCTCCCCTAGCCAGGAACACAGGGTCGGCACAGCTCCTTTGCTAGACACAGGTATATGGGTCTGCAGACTCTGAGTGCCTTACATCCCTGTATGGATTTGTGGGGACCCAACTCAACAGCATTAGTCCTCACTACCACAGTACAACAGGGCAAACATCTGAAGTTTAACTTCAACTGCTTCAGCTGTGAACTGGCAGGTTTGTGACCCTCGAAAGAGCCCTGCACCTTAAGTAGGCATGTTTATTGATCCGCAACAGGGGCTTGAGGACTGGTGGTGTCACCTAAAGCACCTAGTCACCTGCTACAGGAGTCCAAGAAAAAGCAGTGCCCTCGAGTCTTTACAGCCAACAGAGTGGGGTGCTCATAGTCTGGCTGCAAAACTCACCTCCTACTCACCCTAGAGAATAGGGACACGCTTTCCTTTCAGACTCTCAGGGGCAGCCATCAGTCCCCTGCCTGGCTCAGCGCGTGATCCCCTACCACAGCCAGAGTCCAGTGCGTGCACCAATCACCCATGCCTCTTTAAGACTGGGGTTGAGAGCCTGCATCACACACTTGTTGACCGACTGCCGGAGCTGAACCCATATAGGAAAATTTAACAGACTCCTGTGTGCATATGCTTAGTTACAGAACTAACTACCTGGTGACAGGATGTTAGCGATTCAAAGGTGTCAAAAATCAAACTAGTGCACATGAGCAGCCTATCTGGGCATATCAAACAAGACAAAATAAGAAGCTAGGTCTCACTAAAGAAATACAAAATAAAATTGTAATAAATTATTGATGGCTCGGAGACCACAGTCAATATGAAGTCACTTAAAGAGGTAGTCCATGATGGCTTCAGCAAGATCCCAAAATAAAGAATCAATAAATTCTCTGGAGGAAGAGAACTTCTTGGAATTACCAGAGGCAGAATACAAAAGATTAATATACAGAACTCTTCAAGAAATTAGAAAGGAAATTCAACAGAATATAGAAATAGCCAGAGAACTTACAAAGTAGTAG
>NW_004444011.1:2085381-2086694 GCF_000243295.1 Trichechus manatus latirostris | reverse complement strand
AATTAGAATAAGCTCAGACTACTCAGGAGAAACCATGCAGGCTAGGAGGCAATGGGAGACATATATAAAGCCTCAAAGGAAAATAACTGTCAGGCAAAAATTATATATCCAGCAAAACTGTCTCTCAAATTATGATGGCGAAATTAGGGCATTTCCAGATAAACAGTAGTTCAGGGAATTTGCAAAGACCAAACCAAAATTACAAGAAACACTAAAGGGAGTCCTACAGTTAGATAAGCAATAACACCAGCTAACAACACAAGATTAGAACATAAGACAGAACAACCAGATATTGATTTAGATACGGATATCAAAAATACATCAAAGCGAGGGAGTCCCGGCAAAAGGGAGTTCTGGCAAAATCGCGCTCTAGGCAGAAGCACCATGCTGTCCTTCCACAGCAAAGATCTGAAAAACTAAGCCGAACAGAGAATACAACAATCCTGAAACCCTAAAACATCAAATGAAGAGATAAGGAACTCAGCCAAGCATGAAATGGAGTGAGAAAACTGACAGAGAATGGAGAGTGAGGAGAGATTCATGCAGAGGTCCCCTACCAGCTAACGCAGCGAGGATCCGCCATCTTGGACTCCTATCGGAGACCAGAAAACAGGGGGTACAAGAAAGCAGCCTCACGGAGCTTCCAGCGGGAGACAAAACAACTGATAATTGGCGATATATGCTTTCCCACCCTCCACCCTTCTTCACCCCCACTCAGCCTCCTCTGCTTACCGCAGCCACAGTCTCTTGCCCGGGAAACAGCGGCTGCTTAGATTGCACACACCCGAACGGGTGGCTCTCTCAGTGCCATTTGTTGGCTGCTGGTGTTGCTTTTTTTCCACTTCTTTTTATTTCTTCCTTGCCTCTCCCCACCTCCCCCTCCTTTTGCTCTAGTACCTCTCTCTGTGCGCCATCTTTGCTTCTTCCTGAGGGGCTGCGGAGCTCCGGTAATTTGTGATATACGCTTTCCCACTCTCTACACTTCTTCACCCACACTCGGCCCCCTCTGCTCCCCACGGACACAGTCTCTTGTCCAGAAACACCAGCCCGAACTAGCTGGCTCTCTGAGTGCCATTTGTTGGCTGCTAGTATTGCTTGTTTTTTTTTTTTTTTCTGCTTCTTTTGATTTCTTACTTGCCTCTCACCACCTCCCTGTCCCTTCGCTCAAGTACCTGGCTCCGTGCGCCATCTTTGCTTCTTCCTGAGGGGCTGTGGAGCTCCGTTCGAGTGTGGAGCTGCTTCCTGGTTTGGGCTACCGAACTGGTGGGTTCCCGGGGCTTTTGTTCGTTTGTTTGTTTTGAATTGTTTGTTTG
>NW_004444011.1:2057102-2070263 GCF_000243295.1 Trichechus manatus latirostris | reverse complement strand
TAATCTCTAAAATCTACAAGATACTGCAAAACCTCAACAACAAAAAGACATATAACCCAATTAAAAAATGGGCAAAGGATATAAACAGGCACTTCACCAAAGAAGATATTCAGGCAGCTAACAGACACATGAAGAAATGCTCACGATCATTAGCCATTAGAGAAATGAAGATCAAAACTACTATATCATCTCACCCCAACAAGGCTAGCATTAAACCAAAAAACACAAAATAACAAATGCTGGAGAGGTTGTGGAGAGACTGGAACACTTATACACTGTTGCTGGGAATGTAAAATGTTACAACCACTTTGGAAATTGATTTGGTGCTTCCTTAAAAAACTAGAAATAAAAGTACCATATAATCCAGCTATCCCGCTCCTTGGACTATATCCTAGAGAAACAAGAGCCATCACATGAATAGATATATGCACACCCATGTTCATCGCAGCACTGTTCACAATAGCAAAATGATGGAAGCAACTTAGGTGCCCATCAACGGACGAATGGATAAACAAACTATGGTATATCCACACAATGGAATATTACACAAGGATAAAGAACAATGTTGAAGCTGTGAAACATTGTATAACATGGTGGAAGCTGGAACTTATTATGCTGAGTGAATTTAGTCAGTCACAGAAGGACGAATACTGTATAAGACCACTATTATAAGAACTGAAGAAAACACAGAAGAAAACATTCTTTGATGGTTATGGGGGTGGGGTGGGATGGTGAGGGTTATTCACTAAGTAGATAGTAGAAAAGAATCATCTTAGGTGAAGGGAAGGATAGCACACACTACAGGGGAAACCAGCACAACTGGACTAAACAAAGCTAAGAAGTTTCCTCAATAGAATCAAATACTCTGAGAGACAGAGCAGCAGGGATGGGGGGTCTGGGGACCATGCTTTCAGGGAACATCTATGTCAATTGGCATAGCAAACTTATTAAGAAAATGTTCTGCATCCTACTTTGGTGAGTGGTGTCTGGGGTCTTAAAAGCTTGCAAGCAGCCATCTAAGACGCATCAATTGGTCACAACCACTTGGAGTAAAGGAGAATGAAGAACACCAAAGACACAACGAAAGTATTAGCCCAAGGGACAGAATGGGTCACATAAACTAGAGACTTCATCAGCCTGAGACCAGAAGGACTAGATGGTGCCCAGCTACCACCAATGACCGCCCTGACAGGGAACACAACATAGAGTCCCTGCTGGAGCAGGAGAAAGATGGGGTGCAGAACTCAAAGTCTAGTAAGAAGACCAGACTTAATTGTCTGACTGAGACTGGAGGTGCCCCGGAAAGCATGGCCCCTGGACTCTCAATCACCCCAGAACTAAAACAATTTCCGAGGCCAACTGTTCAGACAGGGATTGGACTGGACTGTGGGACATAAAGTGATACTTGTGAAGACTGTGCCTCTTAGTCAAACGGATACAAGAGACCAAAGGGGCAGCTTCTGTCCAGAGGTGAGATGGGAAGGCAGAGAGAGTTAGAAGCTGGTTGAATGTTCATGGGGAGTTGGGCGGAGGGGAGGAGCGTGCTGTCGCAGAATAGGGTGAATGGTTGAGGTCTCATAACAATGTATGTAAAAAAAAATTTCTGTATGGGAGACTAACTTTAAATGTAAACTTCATTTAATTACAACAATAAAAATAAATAAATAAAGTGTCCGACCCCCCAAAAAAAAAGAAGTAGGAGGGCTCTTGTAATATTCCAGGTAATCATGGTTTGGACTAGAATATTAGTAGTGATAGGATCAGACAGCCTGGACTAGGATATTAATAGTGATAGGATTGGAAGCTATCAGGTTCTGGATTTTTTTAAAGATATAGCTCAAATCATTCGCCAATAAATCGGGGTATGAGAGTAAGGCAGTATTTAGCATAAGCAAATGTAAGAGTGGACTTGCTTGTAAGGAAATAAAGAAGATGGAGTGATGACCACCACACATCTGTTAGTTTATTGTACTGTGGTGGCTTATGTGTTGCTGTGAAAATGGAAGCTTTGTCACTGGTATTTCAAATACCAGCAGGGTCACCCTTGGTGGACAGGTTTCAGCACGGCTTCCAGATGAAGATAGACTAGGAAGAAGGACCTGGCAGTCTACTTCTGAAAAAATTGGCCAGTGAAAACCTTATGAATAGCAGCAGAACATTGATATAGTGCTGGAAGATGTGCCTCTCAGGTTGTAAGACACACAAAATACAACTAGGGAACAGCTGCCTCCTCAAAGTAGAAAGAAAGAAAAGACCAAAATGAACGTCAGAAGGGACTCTGAAACTTGCTCTTGAATGTAGAGTAGCTAAAGCAAATGCAAGAAATGATGAAGTAAAAGAATGAACAGAAGACTTCAAATGGCAGCTTGAGAAGACAAAGTATCATAATGAAATATGCAAAGACCTGGAGTTAGAAAACTGAAAGAGAAGAACATGCTTGGCATTTCTCAAGCTGAAAGAACTGAAGAAGAAATTCTGGCCTTGAGTTACGCTGGTGAAGGATTCTATGGGCAAAATATGGAACGACACAGGAAGCATCAAAAGCAGACGGAATGAATACACAGAGTCATTGTAGCAAAAAGCATTGGTTGACATTCGACCATTTCAGTAGGTAGCATATGATCAAGAACCGATGGTACTGAAGGAAGAAGTCCAAGCTGCACTGAAGGCATTGGCAAAAAAACAACACTCCAGGAATTGATGGAATACCAATTGAGATATTTCATCAAAGGGATACAGTACTAGAGTGCTCACTCATCTATGCCAAGAAATTTGGAAGGCAGCTACCTGGTCAACCGACTGGAAGAGATCCATACTTGTGCCTATTCCAAAGAAAGATTATTGAATAGAACATGGAAATTATCAAATAATATCGTTAATATCATATGCAAGTAAAATTTTGCTGAAAATCGTTCAAAAGTGGTTGAGCAGTACATCGACAGGGAACTTCCAGAAGTTCAGCCTGAATTCAAAAGAGGACATGGAACAAGGGATATCATTGCTGATGTCAGATGGATCTTGGCTGAAAGCAGAGAATACCAGAAAGATGTTTACATGTGTTTTATTGACTATGCAAAACATTCAACTATATGGATCATAACAAATTATGGATAACATTGCAAAAAATGAGAATTCCAGAACACTTAATTGTGGTCATGAGAAACCTGTACATAGACAAAGAGGCAAAGGCAAGGGGATACTGCATGGTTTAAAATCAAGAAAGGAGTGTGTCATGGTTGTATCCTTTCACCATACTTATTAAATCTGTATGCTGAACAAATAGTTTCAGAAGCTGAACTGTATGAATAAGAATGTGGCATCAGGATTGGTAGAAGACTCATTAACAACCTGTGATATGCAGATGGCACAATCTTGCTTGCTGAAAGTGAAGAGAACTTAAAGCACTTCCTGATGAAGATCAGATGCCGCAGCCTTCAGTATAGATTACACCTCAACATAAATTAAACAAAAATTGTCACAACTGGACCAATAAGCAACATCACGATAAATGGAGAAAAGATTGACATTGTCAAGGATTTCGTTTTACTTGGGTCCAATCAGGAAATCAAAGGGCTTATTGTATTGGGCAAATCTGCCGCAAAAGACCTCTTTAAAGTGTTAAAAAGCAAAGATGTCACTTTCAGGACTAGATTGCCCCAACCCAAGCCGTGATTTTTTTCAGTTGCCTAATATGGATGTGAAAGCTGGACAATGAATAACGAAGACCAAAGAATTGATGCCTTTGAATTGTGGGGTTGGCAGAGAATATTGAATATACCCTGGACTACTAAAGCAAGTCTGTCTTGGAAGAAATACAGCCAGAGAGCTCCTTGAAAGCGAGGATGGTGAGACTTTGTCTCACATATTTTGGAAATGTTGTCAGGAGCGATCAGTCCCTGGAGAAGGACATCATGCTTGGTAAGGTAGAGGGTCAGTGAAAAAGAGGAAGACCCTCAAGGAGATGGATTGACACCAACCTGATGTCACCTAACAACAAGGGGGCATGAGTAGTTGAAGAGTAGAGATATTTACAGGTTTTGTTTTGGACATGTTGAGTTTCAGATACTTATTAAACATCCAAGTGGAGATGCTGAGTAAGTGGTTACATACATGTATTATAGAGTTCAGGGGAGAAGTCTAGTGAGAAGTTATAAATTTGGGATTCATCAGCATAGACATGGTAACTGAAGCTATAAGACTGGTTCATCTAGGGAATGAGTGTGCATAGATAAGAGAAGAGGCTTTTGTTTTTTGTCCTTATAAAATTTTTCTAACAGTAAAAGGCAAAATCCTTTAACTTTATGGCCTGGTTATATCAGAAATGAAAGCTAGGAAATTGTTGCAACTTCAAATTAAAAAAAAAAAATCCTGATTAAAAAAATTTCAGTATGATTGTTGTTGTTTGGTGCTGTAAAGTCAGTTCTGACTCATAACCACCCTATGTACAACAGAACAAAACACTGTCCGGTCAAGCACCATCCTCACAATCATTGCTGTGTTTGATCCCATTGTTGTAGCCACTGTGTCAATCCATCTGATTGAGAGTCTTTCTCTTTTTTGTTGCCCCTCAGTTATGATAGAATAAAATAATTCTGCTTTTCTTCTGGTTTAAATTTTTAAATAATTTAAGGCAAATATTTTAAATCCTGTGGGTTTGTTACACGCATGGTGCTTAAGTTATTGGCCAATGGTTGGTTGGAGGTGGTTGGTGGGGCTAGATTTAAGTCCTCTTATTTATTATTTTGATTGTGAGGATGGCACAGGTCCAGGCAGTGTTTTGTTTTCTTGTATGTAGGGTCGCTATGATTCAGAACCAACTTGATGGCACCTAACAATAATTTAGTATTTATTTTCTAAGCTTATTAGAGCGACTTATTAAGCTTGTAGATAGAGGAAGAGCATGTTTAATGTTTTTGATTGAGGTGATTAAATTGAATGAAGATAATTTATTTTTTGTGGTAGAATTAGAAAGCATAGTCAAAATTCAAGATCAAACATATCCACTAAACTACATCTTTTCCAATTGTATTAGTTTTCTATTGCTGCTGTAAAAATTACCACAAATTTAGTGGATTAAAACAACTAAAATTTATTATTTTACAGATCTGTAGATCAGAGTCTGACATGGGTCTCATTGGCTAAAATCAAAGTGTTGACAGGGCTACATTCCTTTTTGGAGACTTTAGAGGAGAATACATTGTCTTGCCTTTTCCACCTTCTCGAGGCGGCACACATTCCTTGGCTCATGCCTTCATCAAGCTTCAAAGCCAGTAAGGTTGAGTAAGGTCAAGTTGAGTCTTTTCACATTGTATCACTCAGACCTTCTCTTCTGCCTCCCTCTTTTACTTTTTAAGGATCCTGGTGATTATTTTGGTCTCGTCTGGATGATGTTGTTGTTGTTGTTAGGTGCCAAAGAGTTGATTTTGACTCATAGTGAGCCCATGTGATAGTGTAGAACTGCACCCATAGGATTTTCTTGGCTGTAATATTTATAGAAGCAGATCACCAGACCTTTCTCCCACGAAGGCACTGGGTGGGTTTGAGCCACCAACCTTTCGCAGCCAAATGCTTAATTGTTTGCACCATTAGGACTCCCATCTGGAGAGTCCAGGATAATCTTCTTGTCTTAAAGTCAGCTGATTAGCAACCTTAATTCCCCTATGCCATGTAACATTATATATTCATAGATATTTGGGATTAGGAAGTGGCCATTCTGCCTACCACACCAATCATTAAAAAAAATAAAAAATTGAATTCAGCATATAAATCAGTATGCCCTAAAATAATCACCTCAGTCTAGCCAAAGCCACTGTAAACCTCTAAGACACTTTAATATCCAAGGCCTCATTTTCAATGTAATTAGCCTAGAAAATAAAACAAAACAAATGAACAAAAAACCTTTTGTTTTAGAGTGCCTATACTGTGGATCTGTCCTTCAGATAAATTTAGCTTGGCCTGGAAAGTGAGTATTTTTCCCTAAGTAGTTGCAAACATCATTTAAAAATATGGAGAATTCACACATCTATATATATATATATATATATAAATTTTTTTTTTCCTGTTTGACTGTATTTATTGAGTCCTCATTCCAATAATGCCAACTATCTGCTGGAGTTACATAGTGGATATCCCAATTAGAATTGTGCCTATGTATTCTAGTTTTTCACAGTCCTACCTGATCCACTTTATTCATATACAGTATATTACTGCTTAGCCTTTCAGTGTAGTGTTTGATTTTGTTCTTGAAATTGAAAATTTTGACAAGGAAAAAAAAGTATCATTTTTTTAGGACCTGCTTAAAATTCTGGTTAAAAAATTTAAAGCTGTGTTTTATATTTCCTCCCTCTGTTCTGAAACTCCGATCCCACTCAAATTTTTGCTCTTGAACATGCCCCACATAATTCTTAGGTTTTCTTCATTTTTTTCCCTGAATTTTCCTTAAAGGATGTCCATGGATTTGTCTTCAATCTCACTGATTCTGGCTTCCATTGTTTCAGATTTGCTCCTAAAACCTTCTATTGAGTTGTCTATTTCTGAAATTTTGTTGTTTATCTTTTAGATTCTAGTTGCTGGCTTTGTATGGTTTCTATTTGTTTATTTTGACGTTTTGTTCTTGTATTCTTTTTCTGAATTCTTCTACTGCTTTGTCTGTTTTGATTTTGGCTATGATTTCGTTGGTTTTGTCTGTGTTTTCCAAGATTTTGTTTCTTTTTTCTTGATTTTGTCTGTGTTTTCCTTGTTCTCTTTCCTAATCTGGTCGAGTGGTGGAGGGGCGAAGCAGTGTTGTCCTGGTGCAGCAGCAGGCCTGAGTGCCAGGAGCACTCTAGCCATGGCTGCATGGCAGAGGCCAGTGAGATATGGGGGTGGTGTACGGGTCTAGGTAAGAGGAAAAAGAAAAGAGAGAAAAAGAAAAAAAGGTAGCCTGTGAGTTGGAGCTTGGCATAGCAAAGGGCTGATGTGAATGGAGGGGAGGTAGCATATGGGGCTAGGTGGAAGGTAGAAAGAAAAGAAAAAAAGACAAAGAAAAAAGAATAAAATAAATGGCAGCATGGTGGCGGCTGGTGCACTGGTGGCATTCTGTCCACGGCTGTGTGGTGAGGGCCAGAGGGAAGGAAGGGGAAGTGGTCTATGGGGATAGCTGGGAAGGAGAAAGAAAAGTAAGAGAGGAAAAAAGAGGGGAAAAAGGCAGCACAGTGGGAACTGGGTTGTGGAGGCAGGGCGGACCCATGGTGGTGGTGGGCTGGTGACTCTCTAGCTGCAGTGGTGTGGCAGGGTCTGGCAGCAGGGGGGAGGTGGCATACAGGGCCAAGTGGAAGGGAAAAAGAAAAGGATGAAAGAGGAAAGGCAAATAAATAAAAAAATAAACTGGTGGTGTGTTGGGGCCTGAAACTGGGGGTACTGTGGACTCAAGGGCTAGTTGGAGGGGAAGGGAGGCTAGACGAGAAGGAGAAAGAACATAAAGAGAAGAAAAAATAATGGTGGCATTGTGGGAGATGGTGGGTGGGGGCGGGGCAGACCTGGGGCAGCAGTGAGCTAGCGGCCCTCTAGCAGCAGTCGTGCAGTGGGGGCCAGCAGGAAGGGGGGGATTGGCATACAGGCTAGGTGGAAGAAAGAAACAGAAGAAAGAGAAAAAAAACACTAAACAGAAAAAACTGGTCACTTAGTGCGGCCAGCTTGGTGGGGCAGACCCAAGGGCTGGTGGGAAGGGAGAGGAGGTGGCATATGGGGCTAGGTGGGAGGGGGAAAGAAAATAAAGAGAAAAAAAGGTGGCACAGTTGGAGCTGGAGGTGGGCTGAGTGTGGACCCAAGGCTGTGATGGGCAGGCGGCTGTCTAGCCATTGTTGCGCAGCAGGGTCTAGCAGTGGGGGGGTAGGTGGGAGGTGGCTTATAGAGCTAGGTAAGAGGCAGAAAGAAAAGGAAGAAAGAGAAAGACAAAAATAAATAAGAAAACTGGTGGTGCGGAGGGGCTGGTGAGTGGAGGCAAGGCACACCTGAGGGCCAGTTGGAAGGAGGGGAGGTAACAGATGGGACTAGGTGGGAGAGAGAAAGAAAAGAAAGTAGAGAAAGTAAAAGGAGCAAAAAAAAAACTAACAACAATGTGATGGGAGCTGGTGGGTATAGGTGGCGCAGACCCAGGGCAGCTCTCTAGCCATGGAAGTTCAGCTGGTAGGAAGGGGGGAAGGTGGCATATGGCGCTAAGTGGGAGGGAGAAAGAAAACGAAGACAGGGAAATAATAATGGCATGGCGGGATCTGGTGGGTGGGGGCGGGGCCAAACTGGGGTGGCAGTGGGCCAGTGACTCTCTAGCTGTGCAGTATGATGTGGCCCATCAGGAAGGGGTGGAGGTGGTATACAGGGAAGAAGGATAAGGGGTGGGAAAGCGTGTTTCTCTGGTTACCGTGTGTTCTGTCTCCTATTGGGAGCTCCGTGAAGTTGCCTTCCCGTACTCCCTGTCCAGGATTGTTGCTGGCTGTGTTCCAAGATGGTGACACTGTGCTGTGTTAGTTGGCAAGGGACCTCCACTTTCTATCTCTCCTCTTTTTCTGTTTTTTATCAGTTTCTTCTACAATTCGGTGTTTGATCTAGTTCTTTATCCCTTCATTTGATGCTTAGGGTTCCAGGGTTGAAATTTGTATCTGTTTTACTTAGTTTTTCAGGTCTTTGCTGCAGAGGGACGGCATGGTGCGTCTGTCTGTGGCACCATGTTCTGGTGTTCTTTTAATAAGAAAGAAGGGAATTATGAGCATTATGAGAGATCTATCTCTACCATGCAGGTGCTTTTTATGTTCTTCTAGTTGCTTGTTTTTATTTTCTACATTTCTACAATGCATTTGTGTTATCTTTATAAAAATTTTAAAGAAGAAAAAGAAATTCTGTCTCTGACTCTGCCTACCCATTACTTTTGGGGAGAAAACTAAGATAACTGAGGTAGATTATGCAACTCACAATACAGACTTCATTTTGTGGAAAACTGCCTATCATTATTAATTGTAATCTTTATATAGCTCTTCATGGTTTCTTTCACATGCTTGGAAAGAAAGTAATTATGTAATAGGTGTGATTCATACATAAAAGAAAGTACTTATTTAATCTATGGGGCCATTAGATAATTACTAAAGAAGGATCCATCTAAGATGGATTTTCTCATATGAGTGTTTCTAGTGACAGCTCAACCCATTTTAGGGTACACTAATTTCAGTGATTTAAAAACCTTTGAAAGTTATTTTAAGCCATAATGTAGGAACACTAAATATAATGTGCTAAAGCTGGGGGGGAAACAACTATGGTTTTACTCTAAGCTTTATTGCCTTTGCCATGAGTTCTTTAAAAAAAAATAATAATAATAATATTTCTACTAAAATGCTAATTTAAATGTATAACAAAAAGCTCAGAATTTCTTTGGAGTCGGGGAAGAAAAGAAGACGGAACCTTTTGTTGTTCCTGAAATCCTTGTTATAAGGGAAAACGATGAAACAAAAACTTTTTTTCCCAAATTATTTTTCTAAAATAAAATAAACACCTATGGAAATTTCTGCCTATCTAGAAATTTGAAAAGTTTCAAATGCAAAAAGTTGGTAAAGAAGTTGTTTACGGACTGAGGCCAGGACTGACTTCTGTCAAGTGGTTATTATCATATATATTCAGCTTTTACCTCTATTTTCATTTGCTTTCCATAGGTCTAAGTTTTCTTCAGTTCACTAAGTATATGGCAGTGATATGATTTCATATTGTATAGAGTACAGATAGGAATTTAAAAATTAATTAAGAAGAAATTCTGGGAAGTCATTTGCAGATTGTGTTAATAGATATTGTAGACCACTGAATGAGGTACTAAGTTTTCAAAGAATATGAGGGTTTTACACTAGAATACCTCTTCTAGTGATCCATCCTTGGTCACCCCCTACTCTCCACCCCCACCTGAAGCTGCCTCCTTCACCTGTTAAACTCCTCATTATCCTTCAGATCACAGCTTAAACTTCAAGTTCCCAGAGGAATCTTTCTTAAATTACTGCCCTCCCTTTATTCATCTTCTCTTACTTCACCTCTCCCTATATCACTTCTATATAAGAACTTGATATATGCATCAAAAAACAGTGAGAAAAGGACTAATTCTTCAATGAATTCTGTTGAAGCAATGATTTCCATATAGAAAAATCAAATCAAATCCTTACCTGACCACACACACACACACACACACACACACACACGTACATGCACACACACATACACACACACGTTCCAGATAAATTGGAAATATAAATATGAAGATTAGCAAAAAATATAGAAGACTATTTTTGTGAACTTGGAAGAATTTCTTAACTAAATGCAAAAAGCAAAAAACTACAAAGGCAGGTATTTTTATTATCAAAACTCAGAATTTCTGTTTGAAGAAAAACATTTTAGACAAGGTAAAGTATATCAAAAGGAAATTCATAGAAGAGAAAACTAATTTGGGCAACGTACCCATAAATCGATGCTCATCCTCAAGTGCTATTAAGGAAAAGCAAATTAAAATGGAGATACCATTTCACATCCATCAACTGTGGGGATATGTGGAAACCCAAACTGGAATTCTCACATGTATGTGTATGCAGAGCCACTTTGGAATGTAAATGTTAAGCATTTATGCAAATATACAATACATATAAATGTGATTTTACATATGTGGATGTAAAAATGCATATTGTATACAATCCAACAATACTAGTTCTAAATATATACTTTAGAGAAAAACTCACATTTGCTTATGAGTAGACGAGTTTAAGGATGTACACAGGGAAAATTTGTGGAAGAGGTCCTAAATATCCACCCATAAGGGAAATAGAATTAATATATGTTCATTTTAGAAACTTGGGACACCAAAAAAAAAAAAAAAAAGCATAAAGAATTGAGCTTTCTGAAACTCAAGATCAATTTTCCATATGGATATATATGATATGTCCTCTGTGTGCGTGTGTACAAAAAATTATTGTGGCTCAATTAGTTTTCCTGTATACCTGGTGGCAGAGACTATCATTATTTACCAAATATCCCTGAATATCTTTACATTTTCTAGCCTCTCTTGCAGTATGTTTGGGAGCCATTTGATGAATTCTGGCCAATGAAATATGCACAATGACTTGTAAAAAACAATTAACAGCCAGTGGGTCTCCTCTGTTGTTTTCTTCCTCTGCTGTGGCAGTGTTGAAGGGCATGTATTCTACATGGGGTGGCTGCAAGATGGAGCAGGACTTCCTGAGCCACACTGGACTTTATATGAGTGAGATATAAACCTTTGTTTAAGACACTGGGATTTGAGTTTATTAGCTCCTGCAGTTTAGCCTAGTAGAACTATCTCTGAATAAATATACATTTCTGAAAATCATGGGGATAAAGTATCATTTATTACCATAACCTAGCTGAGTTCTCCCTGTGTACCTGAACGTACTCATTCATTCTCTAATTTTTTTAATGTAATAATTTTTTTTTTAATTTTTGGTGAAAGTATACACAGAAGAACATATACCTATTCATCAATTTCTACACGTACAATTCAATAACATCAGTTATATTCTTCACCTCATGTCACCATCTTTGCTATCTCTACCCATATTGTTTCACCACCTTTGACTTAAACTCACTACCCCCTAAACTTCTCATCTATGCTTTAGTATTACTTTTGACAATTTGATCTCATATAGATAACTCTTTTAAAGAATGCAGAGTTCCTGCTGGGCACTCTTTACTAATTTAAACAGTTGTTTAGTGTAAAGATGGCTTCAGGGGATAATTTCAGTTCACGGTTTGAAGTTTTTCTCAGAGCAATAGATTCAGGGGTTCCTCGAGTATAAGTAAGCCAGTAAGTCTGAATTCTATAAGAATTTGAAATTCTGTTCCACTTCTTTTTTTCTCCTTTTGATCAGGATTCATCCACTGATTCCTTGATCAAAACATTCAGTAATCATAGCTGGGTGCCATTCAGTTATTCTGGTTTCATGGCTAAGGAGGCAGTAGCTTTGGAGGCAGTTA
The DNA here is from genome assembly GCF_000243295.1 of Trichechus manatus latirostris. NCBI lineage: Eukaryota > Metazoa > Chordata > Mammalia > Sirenia > Trichechidae > Trichechus > Trichechus manatus. Next base: position 2,058,254 of record NW_004444011.1, on the reverse strand, counting down.
GACTTACGGTCCAGTTCTTTCTTCCATTTCTGGGTCTCCTTCTTCCTCTGCTGCTCCAGGTGAATAGTAACTAGTCATATCCTGAATGGCTGATTGCAAGTGTTTAAGATCCCAGGCACTATCCACTGAACTAGGGAGTGGAACAGTAACTCTAAAAACAGTATTAGGCCAATTCACTGAACAGTCCCATGAAGCCATGACCCTGAATCTTCAAACCAACAAAACCAATCCTGTGATGTATTTGAATGTACTTAAATATTATCAGCAACTTTAGTCTCTCTTTTTTTTCTTTTTTTTTTTTTTTTGGTTGCTGTTGTTGTAAAATTATATATAACACCTGTTGCCGTCAAGTCACAGTGACCCTATAAGACAGAGTAGAACTGCCCCATAGGGCTTCCAAGGAGCAACTGGTGGATTCAGACTGCTGACCTTTTGATTATCAGCAATAGCTGTTAAACACTGCACCACCAGGGCTCCATATATAACACAGCATTTGCCATTTCACCCTTTTTTCTCACGTACAACTTAGAGATACTCATGAAGTTGTGCAACTATTTCCCTTAATCAATGCCAGTTTTCTCATCACCATAAATATAAGCCGACTACTTCCCAGAGAAAAATTTCCTCTCTTCCCCTTCCTACCCTAGGTAACCACTTAAAGCCATTGGTCTATATATATTTACTTATTCTTGTTTTTTTCTGTGAGATTGTGCAGTATTTGTTCTTTTGTGATTGACTTATTTTACTCAGCATAATGTATTTGAGGCCCATACATGTTGTAGCATGTATCAGGATTTCATTTCTCTTTATGGCTGAGTAGTTTTCCATTGTATATATGTACCACATTTTGTTTACCCATCCATCTGCTGTTGTTTCCACCTTTTTGCTAATGTGAATAGTGCTGCAACAAATATAGGTGTGCAAAGGACAGAACAATTAAGAAGAAACTCAGAAAAGATACAGAAGGCTTAAAGGGCACAATCAGCCAACTTGACGTCATAGACGTATATAGAACACTCCATCTAACCACTGCAAAGTACACATTCTTTTGCAATGCACAGGGAACATTCTCCAGAATAGACCACATCTTAGGCCACAGAGCAATCCTCAACAAGATCCAAAACGTTGAGATAATTCAAAGTATCTTCTCTG